>NC_137553.1:3320024-3499767 GCF_963082525.1 Nesoenas mayeri | reverse complement strand
CACCAGTCAAGACAGTGATATATGGGAAAGGTTTATGCAGAGGCAGAGGCAAAAAGATGCTGGGACAGGAATTAGCAGGGCTCATTTAGAGAGCTTTAAACTAGATTCAAAGGGGGATGGGGTTGTAGCTGGGCTTGCACCAGTGGGGCAGCACTCTAGAATTGATGGAGATGGGGAGGCCTCTCATGCCCCTAGGGTGAAACCGTTGTACTCAGCTTGCTCCCTGAAGTGCCTGTACACCAATTCACACAGCGTGGGGAAAAAGTAGGAGGAGTTAGAAACCTTTGTTCAGTCAGGAGCTTATGATCTGGTGGAAATTACAGAGACATGGTGGGACAGCTCACATGACTGGAATGTGGTCATGGATGGCTAAGTCCTCTTCAGAAAAGACAGGCCAGCCAGGCGTGGTGGTGGAGTTGCTCTTTACATGACAGAGCAACTACAATGTATTGAGTAATCTCAGGGGTGGATAAGGAGTGAGTTGAGAGTCTATGGGTGAGAATTAAGGCGCAGACTGGTAGGGATGTGTGGGAGATTTGAGGGATTTTCTTGAGATTGTTGTGTGGATGGGTTTCTATTAGATAGAGATTTATTTCTGAACTAGCCAAAGGAATCTCAAGGCCAGCCCGAAGGCTGTGAGACTATTAATTTGGTGCAGAGGCAATGGGTTTCCTGCTGACCTGTTAGGAGTTTTTCAAATACAGACTTGGGAAAAAGTGGGAACGGTGTTGAGGAAGACAATCAGTCACAGTGAAAAATATATTCTCAGCCTTGTAACCACCTGGAAACTGATTATTACTACAGTGAAGCAATTAAAACCTGAAAATACTGTTACAAGCATTAGTGACTCAAACTTGAACTTTGGGATGACACAGGGCAGAAATTATGGGATAAAGTCAGCAATGGAGATAAAGAAGCTAAATCATCAGTAACTACATGGAAGCTTCCCTTGTTAAATTTCATTAGGTTATTCCCTGCCCAATTCTCCAGCCTGTCCAGGTCCCGCTGGATGGCAGCACAGCCTTCTGGCGTGTCAGCCACTCCTCCCAGCTTAGTGTCATCAGCAAACTTGCTGATAGTGCACTCTGTTCCCTCGTCTAAATCGTTGATGAATATATTGAATAATACTGGCCCCAGTACTGACCCCTGAGGCACTCCACTAGATACTGGCCTCCAACTAGACTCCGCACCATTGACTACCACTCTCTGGCTTCTCTCCTTAAGCCAGTTTGCAACCCACCTCACTGCTCTATTGTCTAGACCACACCTCCTCAACTTAGCTGTGAGGATGCTGTGGGAGACTGTGTCAAAGGCTTTACTGAAGTCAAGGTAGACCACATCCACCGCTCTGCCATCATCCATCCACCTTGTTACATTCTCATAAAAGGCTATGAGGTTGGTCAAGCATGACTTACCCTTGGTAAAGCCATGCTGACTGCCCCTAATAACCCTCTCATCCTTGATGTGCCTTGAGATGGCACCAAGGATAAGCTGTTCCATTACTTTCCCAGGGACAGAGGTGAGGCTGACCGGTCTATAATTACCCGGGTCCTCCTTCTTGTCCTTTTTGAAGACTGGAGTGACATTTGCTTTCCTCCAATCCTCGGGCACCTCTCCCGTTTCCCAAGACTTGGCAAAGATGATGGAGAGCGGTCCAGCAACGACTTCAGCCAGCTCCCTCAGCACCCGCGGATGCATCCCATCTGGACCCATGGATTTATGGATGTCCAGACTATTTAATTGCTCCCTAACCCATCGGCTAAAGCAAACTCCTCCATTGACCTGGCTTCATCCGGGGTCTCAAGGGTACAGGGCTCCCCAGGACAGCCTCCGGCAGAGTAGACAGAGACAAAGAAGGCATTCAGTAATTCTGCCTTCTCTGTATCTTCTGCCACCAGGGCACCCACTGCGAGCGGCGGAGGAACAAGCCGAGACGACTCAATGTGAGTGATAAAGCATAGTTCAACTTTATTGCCGTCAACGACACCTGTTTATACAGATTACGATAATTATGCGTGCTTGTCACCTGCTGGTTGGCTTAGATCCAAAGGTTACATTTGCCTGACTCTCCTACTTGCAGTTAGCTACCCGCGTGAGTTTCACGCCTCCTCAGCTCCCACCTCCCCAAAGTTGTTTACAATACTTGTCAAGGTCACAGTGCCCTTGCTGTTTCTCCTAATGACCAGCAGTTTCCACTGAGGCCTATTGAGGCATTGAGGCCTAGTTATGCTAAGCTCCTAAATCATGACAAACCGCTAACTTATCAGAACAGAACTCTTATTAGAACAAACATTATATCAAAACTCTTCTTAGAACAAACTCTGGTCGTGCAACTGCTCCATGGATTCATGTCCTTTATCTTTAAGCCACTCCCTAACAACCCACCCCATTCATCAGTGGGCCTACATTGCCTCTGGTATTAGTTTTATCCGCTATGTATTTGAAAAAGTTCTTTTTGCTGTCCTTCACCCCTCTCGCCAGCTGTAATTCTAAGGAGGCCTTGGCTATCCTAGCTGCCTTCCTACATCCTCTAACAGCAGCCTTATATTCTTCCCAAGTGGCCAGCCCCTGCTTCCATGACCTGTAAACTCTCCTCTTCTGCTTGAGCATACCCAACAGATCCCTATTCAACCACGCAGGCCTCCTGGCTCCCTTCCTTCACTTCCTTTGTGTGGGGATGCTCTGATCCTGAGCGTGGAAGAAGCAATCTCTGAATGCAATGCAGCTATCTTGGGCCCCTTTACCTTCAAGCAGTCTTGCCCATGGGATTTCCCCCAGCAATTGCTTGAAAAGGCCAAAGTTAGCCCTTTGCAAAGTTAGTCCAGGGTTGCAATTCTACTTGCTATTCTGTTCCTGCCACACAAGATGCTGAACTCCACGATGTCGTGGTCACTGCAACCCAGGCAGCCCTCAACCTTTACTGCTTCGACCAGACCCTCCTTGTTAGTGAGGATGAGATCCAGCAGTGCATCTCTCCTAGTCGGCTCCTCCCCCATCTGCATGAGGAAGTTATCATCAGTGCACTGGAGGAACCTCCTGGACTGTGGCTGGCTGGCTGAATGGTCCTTCCAGCAAACATCAGGGAAGTTAAAATCACCCACAACAACCAGGGCCTGTGACTGTGAGGCCACTCTCAACTGCCCATAGAAGGCCTCATCCACTTTCTCAGCCTGATCTGGTGGTCTGAAACAGACGCCCACAACAGTGTCATCCCTGCCAGCCTGCCCCTTGATCCTGACCCATACACTCTCAACTCGCTCGTCATCCGCTCCTGGGCAGAATTTAGTACATTGTAGTTGCTCTCTCACATAGATAGCAACTCCACCACCACGCCTGGCCGGCCTCTCTTTTCTGAAAAGGGCGTAGCCATCCATGACCACATTCCAGTCATGTGAACTGTCCCACCATGTTTCTGTAATTGCCACCAGATCATAATCTCCCGACCGAACATAGGATTCTAACTCCTCCTGCTTATTCCCCATGCTGCGTGCATTGGTGTACAGGCATTTCAGGGAGCATGCTGAGCACATCCATTTCTCCCTAGGGGCATAGGTGGCCACTCGGTCCTCATCAGTTTTAGAATGTTGCCCCACTGGGACAAGCCCAGCTACAACCCCATCCCCCTTCGAGCCTAGTCTAAAGCTCTCCAAATGAGCCCAGCTAATTCCTGCCCCAGCATCCTTTTGCCCCTGCGAGATAAACCTTTCCCGCTTGACACTGTCCGGACTGGTGTCTTATAAAACCAACCATTATCAAAAAATTCAAAGCCCTGCCTGTAGCACCACTCTTGGAGCCAACCATTTAGAGACTGAATTTTCCTATTCCATCCCACATCGTCACTTGAAGATGGAAGGAGTGAAGAGAAGATCACTTGAGCCCCTGAGTCTTTCACCATCCTTCCCAAGACCTTGAAATCGTTCTTTATTCCCCTCAGACTATGGGAAGCAGCTTCCTCCCCATCTGTCTGGAAGACCAGCAGCGGGTAGTAGTCTGTCGGGTGCACCAGTTTGGGGAGCTCTCTAGCGATATCCTTGATCCGGGCTCCAGGTAGACTACAAACTTCCCTAAGATGAGGGTCAACTCTGCATATTGGGCCCTCTGTTCCTTTCAGAAGGGAATTTCCTATTACTATCACCCTTCTTTCTTTCTTAACAGAGGCAGTCTTAAGTTGTGAAGTCAACCGCCTCTTCCTATGTGATCCTGTAGGCAGTCTTGGCACTACCTCCTCACCTACCTCTTCTTCAAGATCCAGGGCCTCAAACCTATTACGGAGGGGCACCTGGGGAAACAGCGAGGGGGGCTGCCTGTGACGCCGAACCGGAATACGCTTCCAACCCTCATGGTCTTTTAGGTCCCCTACCTCTGCCCGACAGCAACAAGGGTGGGGCCGTCTCAGGACTTCCGCCTCTGTCCGAGAGGGCAGGAGGTCCATCTCCTTTTGGGGGGTACCTCCCTGGGACCTTCCCGACTGGCACGTCAGGGTGTTACTCCACCAGTCGATCTCCCTTTCGCACTCCCTGATGGTCCTCAGCGTTTCAACCTCCTCCTTAAGTTTCACAACCATGTTGAGCAGATCTTGCACCTGCTCACACCTCACACAGGTGGAGTGCTGGCCTCCCTCCCCTGGCAGCAGCAGACTCTGGCATTCTCTGCAGCCAGAGACCTGAACTTTTCAAGGCAAGGGGAGGGGGTGTGGTTGCAACTCTGTGACAGGCTGTGTCTCTTCTCAGTGTGGTGGATTTGACTTTTCCATATGCACACCATGTAAAGAATCCTGGTTTGGGGATAACAGTTGTAGCGCACCAGATGAGACAATCAAAAAGAAAAAAAAAAAAAAAGCCTTGCCCAGTCCAACTTGCTCCCAATGGGTCTCCAGCACGCACTGACCTATTTTGTCAGGGAAACCCAGAGGTGCCTCCGCCTGGCTGAGTAGTAAGCGGCCCAAAGGTGCAATGCTAAAATTGAGATATTGGCTTGAATTAGTGTAACTCTGATCTCTCTGCATATTTGAACTTGGTGTTTGGTTTTCATATCTGAGCTCAGTATTTAAATTTGCATATTTCTATTTGGTACCAAAAGAATTTTGTTTGGGAGATAATTACAAAATGGGAACCGGTTCCACTGCTAAAATTCCACCTTGTAAGGATGCATCCTTACACATTAGAGTAATTGCTCATATTGTTACCTAGTAATTTTGAGACCAAAAAATAATTTAAATTGTTAAACTCTGCTTTGCATTGAAAACAAAACAAAAACAAAAACAAGCAAAACAAAAAATCCCCAAAACCTAAATGCTCTGATGGGTGTGAACTTGGTATTGTATGAGGTTGTATTTAAAAGTTGCTAGAATATGAACTGATTTGGATCCAGGAAAATGGAATAATGGATAGATGTTTAATATACTGTTTTTTTACATCTGTAAATCGTAAAAGGTAAATGAGGCTGACGAATATAACAACTGTTGAGCTAATTGGAATTGCGTATAAAGCGTATTATGTTTGGAATGAAATGGGAAAACAAAAAAGCAAAATATCCCATGGCTGTGCTTGAACATAAATTTCAGACCTGTGTCAAGCTACAAGATAAACTCAGCGCATTGTAACTGAGGAGTTTGCCAGAGCCTCCCACTTCGTACCAGTGATTACGCCACCTGCGTGGCCTCGGCTACATCGAAACTGCAGCAAGAAGAGAAAGACAGAAAAAAAAAATGGAAAAACCTGATTGCCCACTGCTAAGCGGTGAAAGGGGGCTTTACTCCCCCCGCTCTATTTTCTTTTTCTTTGAGTATTATCATCCATCCTTGTTGTGGTACTGCGTTGCTTCTCGACTTTGAGTCAGGGATTGTTGGTGATGTTTCTTTTTGCTTCAGTCTTGTTTCCTAGGTTTTGGCACATCTGGAGAGAGAGCTCATCATTTTACCTCCTTGCTGAGGTCAGTCTTGGAAAATCAGAGTGGACAGTGCTTCTCTGGGTCAGACTGGTGCTGATTTGGGTGTGGAGTGGAGCCAGGTTCGTTTGATGTGGAGTTCAAACTGATTTGTTTTCATGCTGGGCTGGAGATCATACCATCTCTGAAGGGGGAGAGAGGGAGGTTTTATTCCCCCTCCAGCAATGTTACTACTAGAGAACTGTAATACTGCATGGAGGAGTCTGATGGTTGAAATTTAAAGGCATTACTAGTGGGTCCATAGTTCTAACGAAGCTGGGAAAGTAAACCAATTTTTTTTTTTTAATAGACTTATTCTGTGGTAACTAGTTGTAAGAGACTTCTTAGTAAATTGACAATGCTAGTTTTTGAGGTCATGAGAGAGAATGGAAGAAAGGCCGTTTTTTGAGACCAATAGAATGCCAGATTTGGAACAAAGTTTTACCATATGAATTCTTGTAGTTGCCAGAAAGTCCTATACCTCTCTTGCGTCAAGATTTGTTAAGTAAATTGTAAGCTCAAATAATGTTTTCTGACAATTCTCTTTAGTTGTATGTCCCAAAAGAAGCTGCTTGGATGGTACAGATCTGACTGATGCAAGTGAGAAAACTCCAAGGAAATTTTGAATGCTGTATTTCTACTACTATTAACAGCCAATGTTTCGATGAAGCAAATACTGCACTGATAGAACTGAAACGGAACTTCAGTCCAGTAAGGGAAAACAATAACCAATAAATATGACAGCCAAAATGGAGTTAGAAACTTTGAGGAATAAATTTATGGCAACCTTACAGGCTGACTGCATTCAATTGGACTTGCACGTTTGCCTGTTTATAGCTACAACATAGAAACAAACTGTGGCTATTGTGGGACAGTATGATGAAATTGCTAACAGACTGATATAACAGTTGTTACTCTCATCAAGAAATGCAGGGAATGAATTTAAGTCTTAATAGGTCATGATCCTTTTGTCTTATATGTACCATTTGTGAAATTTAATTTTGATTTTTTATTTGCAATCTACGTCCTCGTAAATTGCACTAGCCGATTTTCTTAACAGCACAGCTTTTGGCATGCCTAAATGTAAATTGCTGCAGAACCTGCAAGTCTTTAACATCAGGTCACAGACCATACGTTTATCTGGTCTGATCCTACATACTTGCACAGTTTTTGTTGATGGTTCTGGGAATTCTCATAAAGCTGTAGTGGTTTGATGTGAAGATAACAATTGGCATCATTCTGTAAAAAGTATTGAAGGTTCAACCCAATGAGCAGAACTTGTCACAGCTTTACATTACTTAGAGCTTTTTAAGGAGGAACCTCTAAATTTGATTTGTGATTTTGAGTACGTAGTCAAGAGCCAATGAACATATCTGATTTTGAACTCTTTTTTGTTTTTTTTTTTTGTTTTCTTTAAAAGAAACAAACAAACAAACAAAAAGGGGGAAGCGACTGCACTACTCCGCATGACAGACTGAGCAAAGCATTATATGTTTTGAACTTCTTACGCTTCCCACAAGGGTTTGATATTGTGGCAAAATGCAACCCCTCCCTCTCTCCCTCCCTCCTTCAGTATGGAAGGAGTGGACACATCTCCCTCTCTCTCTGATACTTGAGGCTAACAGCTTCTTTTGTTTGGCCCCAGAGCACCCTGGCCAGGGCCATTAGGAGAAGGGAGTGCCGAGGTGCCACTGAGCCGCTGGGCGCTTGCGGCCAGTGTGGGGGATGTTTGGAGGCTTCAGGGGCACCCACAGCCAGTGTGAGGGTGCAGAGAAGCTTCCAGAATGCCTACAGTCAGATCTGATCAGACAACATAAAAACGGGACTCTCTTCGAGACTCCGCCCATTGTGTGGGTCTCTCGGAGCACAAGCTTAGCCACTGCCGCCAGGAGCCACGGCAGCCCCCCCGCTCCCCGGGATTGAGACTCCACTTGCCTTGCCACCACGCGTGTAAGTAAATTAACACTCGCAGGATTGAGAGTATATTTATACTTTTCGTGCACATTTGCACGTGTAACTAGTCCGTGCACATTTGCACATGTACTTTAAATTATTTTCCTCGCACAATCGCGAGTGTACTTTCCTCCCGTGCTTCCACATAAGCACGTGTAGTATTCCATGCACATTTGCACGTGTAAGTAAGTTAACTCTCGCAGGATTGTGAGTGTATTATAAATTTACCCTCGCGGAGTCGCGAGTGTACACTTTCCGTATTCACTACGAGTACGTGTATCTCTTTAAAAATAATCCCGCACCGTGTTTAGGCAAGTGTGTATTCGTCTCGGACTCAGGGCTGGCTCCGGTATTGTTTTGAGTGAAGTCACGTGCATGCACACTGTGGACCGCCTGTTGTGTTAGTTGCTGCCCCTTAACAATTTTCCTCATCTGATATCCAAACCTTTATTTAAGTCACTTTTGAAGTGCTAAAACCCTGTTTCTCACCAGTTTAATAAAAGTTGTTTTGGACCCTGTTGTCCCTTAAATTAACCTCGATGTGCCTCCGTGACAGATATTCCACCTATGATTCGCCATGTAACAAGTTTAAAAGTCCATCTGACAGACCTTAGGGAAAATCAGTATCAGGTCAAAGTGCGCAGTGGTGTTACTGGTGAATGGGAAGGTCCTTGGGGAAAGGGTTATGCTTGTGTCATTATAGGCCGAGTGTTGAAGTGGATTCCCGTGAAATGGGTCAAGCCATGGCTGAATAAAGACAACAAAGATTTAATGGATGCAGACGGACAGGAGGGAGATAAGTTGTGAGGACTGTTTCATATGTAAACCATAAATCCTAACTCAGTGTTACAGATGCTCACAGACCTGGTGGTCTAGAAGCCTATTAGCAAGCAGGTGGTGTACCTTCTGTGGAGAATGGCAATTTGAACAAACAGCTGGAGAGCCAAAAGGGCGATATTGCACTTAGATAGTCAATGCAAAAATAAGGTAAAATTATGAGACATTCCTACCATAGTATCTACTGCACTCTTTCTCCCTAGTCTAGCAGCTGGTAAAGATTTAGAAGACCTATCAAAGTTAAGCTACTGGTCTTTTAAACAGGCTAATCTAACTTCTGAGATACTAACTCAATTAATAGTAGATGTTGATGGTATTAGGCATACTACTCTACAAAATTGCGCAGTTATAGATCTTTTACTTTTAACACTAGGTCATGGTTGTGAAGAATTTGAGAGAATGTGTTGTATTTACTTGTCTGATCCTTCTGAATATATTCATAGCACTTTAGACAAACTAAAACAGTATGTTAATAAGATAATAAAAATAGGGTTTGACAAATGGTTCAAAAGCTTGGAAATAGGTGGGTAGTTGTTTGATCTTATTATGTAAGGCTTAGCTACATTATATGTAACTATAATCATTGTTGTTAATCATATGTTGTATGCTGCAGTGTATTTCAAAGGCCTGGCTGGTTCAAAAACAAAAAGGGAGAATTGTGGGAGATTTGAGGGATTTTCTTCAAGTTCATGTGTGGATGGGTTTCTATTAGATGGAGATTTGTTACTGAACTAGGCAGGCCTAAAGGAATTTCAAGGCCGCTTCAGAAAGCTGAAAACAGGACCTGCTGTGGGAGTGAGGCAGTTCTGCAATAACAGGGCCTCAACAAGACATAAATCAACAGACCTATTAGCAGTGAGACTCAGGCGCGTGGACAGCTCGTGAACATAGACAATATCCAATCAGCTAATGCATGCTTCGAGCGTGGACGTGTGATCAGGAAATAACTGCATATATAAGGAGGCTTGTTTCTGTAATAAATGTCTTCGCTTGAATTCATATTGGATTGTGTGGAGTCCATGATTTTTCGCCCTCGCAAGTTTCCACTTAATTATGTGAAGAAACTTCTTTTTAGTGAGGTTAACTGTGGGACAGGACTTGGCTGGCCTCAGCAAAACCCCCAGCACTTATCAATTGATAAAAGAAACGTGCTGGAGCTTGTCGGTCACAGACCCTGGTGACGAAAAACAGGAACAGTACTTAAAGACAGGATGTGCTAACCCTTTGGGCAGATAAGAATTACGAGTTACTAAGGTTATCAAGAAGGAATTGCTGCTGCTGCTACACTAAGGAGAGTGCATTAATCAAGATAGCAACTGCCTAAACAAACATTAGCCAATCAGTAGGTATCTAGCAAGAATAACAAATCAATCAGCGTGTGACCCGCTGTTTAAGACAGGTATAAAATTTGTTAGAAATTACAACAAAGTTGACATCTTGCTTGCATCAAGCTGTGTCCCGTCTGTCCCTCGCGGCAGGTAACAGAACACTGGAAATAGGTGCCCAGGGAAACTGTGGAGTCTCCTTCTCTGGAGACATTCAAAACCCGCCTGGACATATTCGTGCGTAACCTCATCTAGGTGTTCCTGCTCCAGCACGGGGATTGGGTGAGATCACCTTTTGGAGTCCCTCCCAATCCCTAACATTCTGTGATTCTCATATATCTCGTTTTCTTTTTTTTTTGAACATTGGGTTCACAGTGAGTGCAGCAAGGAACCTGACTTTATTCTTCTTTATATTCTGTATCATTCTCAAGATGATTCAGAGGAATACAAGAAAAAATATTTCTCAGGAATATGCAACTTACACAGAAACCCATTGTCGAGGTATGATTGCAGGGTGAAAATAAAACCGTAGCATATGTATTGTTAACCCCCTCTCCCCCTTCTTCCCCCTTCAGTCCCTCCCTCTCCCCCCTCCCCACTAAGGACAGGCGATCAGGAGGAAAAGGAGGACAGAGAGAAGAGAGTTGCAAAAATTAAAAATGTTTTACTAATGCTACTAATAAGAATAGAGAAAATAATACAAAATATACAAAACCAATCTTGAAAGTCCCAGCAACTGCAGAGCCGGCACCCAAAGTCCTGGATTGGACTCTGCAGCCAACTGGAGCTGTATTCAGTCTGTCACTAGGCCTCAGTTCGCAGGGACGACTAGCAAGGTCCTCTCCTAATGTTGGCCATGAGGAAAAGGGCAAAAGGGACGAGATCCTTGTGATCTCCCACTTTTATATGAAGTATTCAGGTGAATGGGATGTTATACTCCGTTGGTCAGTTTCTTGGTCACCTGTTTCTCGTTGCCCTTCTCGCGATATGTCCATCCATTCTTATCAATAACCTCACATTCCATTGCTATGTTTACCAATATGAAAGCTAATATGAAAGCTTTAGCTGACAGGCAAATTCACTAAAAGAGAAACTTGGTTTTTAACAAAACCAGGACACCCATATGTGCAGACTGAGGCCTGAAAACTGTAGTTTTGGGTCTAACCACTTCACGTTATTAGATAATTTCATCCATTATGTCTTGCAGTATTAATTCTTGCACATCACGTAATTGTTTTTGGAGAGTACTGGCTAAATCCTGAAACATGCCTTGTACTGTAGCTGGAAATGTTCTCGGGAAATGTTGTTTCACTTGAGTCCACTTGTAAACACTATAATTCCATTTCAGCGGTGTCACATATAAATTATTTTGAGTATATTCCCAATGGTTATGCAGTTTCATTTTGGTAGCCAAAGTGTTCTGTACATCTACTATCCACAAGAGGGCTACTTCACAAATATTTATTGCAGAGGTGTGAAAAGTTGTTGAGTTTTATTCTTCCCCTTAGATGACTGCTCTCCAGTCTCAGTAGAAACTGTCTTCATAGAACGAAGTTTGATTCCTCCTTTATCTGTCTCACGGAGGCACACCAAAGTCAGTTTTAGGTAGACAACAAGTTCCAAAACAGACTTAATTCCAGCCAGAAAAGTGTAGCAAATAAACCTACTAGAAACAGGGTTTATACAATTATTTAGCACTCAAACAACATAAAATACAGGTTTGAATATCAGTTGAGGAGATTATTGGGGTACAACAGCATAAGAATAATGAGGATCCACAACATACATACATTCACTCACAAGAAACAAAACCAGAGGCCTCTCACTCCAGGGTACCCACAAGAAATAATCACTTGCCTGGGTTAGTCTAAGACTCATTCAAGGATATATCCAGTACATAACCACTCAACCAAATGAGGAGGTGAGGCGCTTTCAATCCTGGGAAATCTCCTTAGACAACATCCCAGTCTAAGGGTAGGGCTCCAGTTCACAGACCCGCTTCTCCAAGAAGGAGGTCTTCGGCGGGGACCCTGTTTTACAGCCTGGTCAGATCTGGCTGTGGGCACTACAACATAGTCCAGAAGCTTTGCATCTACTCTGGGCACCTTCTTTGTTGAGGACCCTGTCAACTGACTGAGGGTCCCACCCCTCCTGCCCCACCAGCTGGTGGAGGTGAAGTCACCCTACCCCAGGGTAGGGGAGGATGAGACTGTCAGCACCTTGGTACCACCCTAGGTGTGTACGTGGGGACAGGCACAGTGGGGCACAAGAGGTGCTAAAAAGCCATCAACTGCTCCGTTGAAGGCTCCAGATCTCAGAGGAATGTGCAACTGCCACACAATCCACCCCATGACCACAGTCATGAACTGACAGGCTACTTTGGAGTGGTAATGCAGTCACCTCTTGCCTCCAAAGTTGAAAGGGGACACTGTTGGTGAGTTTTAATGCCCACTGTGGATCATCATACCGTATGTGTCATTTTCCTGTTATACATTATCATTACAAATCAAGCTACTAATAAACAAAACAGAAGTGCAAATTACAATAATTACAGTTATCATCAAATATTGGAGGAGGTTGGTTAGCCATCTTGATAAGGAAAAAAAATGCATTGAAAGTTTTTTCACCAGTTAGTCCCCTAGTCCCAATAATGTAAATCTGTACCATTCCAATATGCTAATTTACAGGGGACCAAGTAAAAATTCAAAACATCTCCCATGGTTACTTTAGATACTTTGCATGTTGAAATGTCAGCATACGGTTTTGGTACAGGGAATTGAAAATTAACTAATTAACACTTAAAAAACTAACACTTGACACTTAGAGAGCTAACTCTTTAACCCACATCACTATTGCCTAGCCTTGCTTAGCTCTGTGTAACTTATTGTACGAAAAACAGGACTTCATTGACGCCTTGCAAAGATAATAATCCTTGGGTGCATCCTTGGTGCATCCTTGGGTGAACTAGATTACAGAAACTTGGGCACAGGACAGGAGATATGCCAGTTTTAACCAACTCAGCAGTCTGAGTCCTAACCAACTCATCACACTGGACCAAAGGTGACCGTGTACAGAGAAAGAGGACCCGGGTTCACAATCACTGTGCAGCTGCAACCAGGAGGAGCCGGAGGTGGAGACTATGGAAATGTTCTCCCAGAACTCATTGTAATAAGAACCACCTTCTTGGGGACAGGTTATGAATATGTATAGGCGTCCCTAAAACTTTCATGAATATGTAACACTTTACTGCATTTAACCAAGCTCGCGGCTACTGTAATTTTACACACGTATTAGGTGAAATGATTCCCTGTGTGTCCGGTGTCGTAAATAAATACATACCTTCCTTATAACCAAGGGTTGTAAGGTCATTCTGAGCCTCATTTTGGTGAGCCAGCCAGGAGGGCGTTCTGCTTGGCTGCTTGAACAGCTGAGAAGATCTTAGGCATGCCCCGGAGTTTTTTTTTTCGGAAAGATCTCCATCTCCATTGTTCATTGCAGGAGCAGACAAAAGACCTCTGGCCACGATAGCGGATAAGGTATGTTGTAATAAAACTGCATTTAATTGCATTTGGCGGTGAGTCAGTAAGGTGTGGAGAGATATCTCACATGTGGCCAGAGTTCTGCAGTGGGAAAAGTGTCGCGGTTGAGACGGACAAACGACATGGACCAAGCTCTTTCAAGATGAAAGTAATAGATGCCATTTATTGCTACAAGTGTATTTTTATACAATTATACCAGTTCATGTGTCTTTTCACTATTGGTTACAAGTTACAGCACTAACATCTCATTGGTTAATTTTTCTATCATCCATGTTATTCTTCTATCCCCTTCTCTCTCATGGGTACAACTCCATACCTCCGGATACTCCTTTACTCCCATCCTTCTCAAGGGTAAATCTTAATATCTTCAAGGCTGATCTCTACTCTCATATTTTCTGTCAAGTATTCCACAGACCTGCTGCAGTTTCCCACAATTCCCCCTTTTTGTATTTGTGCTAAAAATGTTGCCCTCACTGTCCGCTGCAGGGCCCTTTGCAGCAGAGAAATCATGCGTGGCAACATTAGTAACACAACCACAACAATCATCAAAACGATCAGTCCTGTTTTCACTACTGACAACAACCATCCTAAAAACCCCCAACCACTAAGAAATTTATTTAACAAATCCCATCAAAATCTTCACACCCATGTCCTTGAGCTAATAACAAAAAGTCTATCGTGGCTCTACTCTGCTGTGTGGCATGTCTTACAGAATCTACATCTAACAGAAGTCCACTTAAAGCCTTAGAAGTTCTGTTAGTTTGCTTAGCTAGCCAACACCCTAATTTTTCTAAAGTATTTATAGCTTTAGCTGTGCCAACACCAGGTACAAAAGATCCTAAAATCCTTAATCCTGATCCCCAAGAATCTACTCTGTCATCACATTTTGACTTATATGCATGCAAAAAACGTTTTTCCCGTGTCGCTTTTCTGTGATTGACTATCATGGATACATTGGGCATTAAGAGAGTTAATTGTCCCAAACTACATGGTCCTCCAACAGCATTAGAAGGAATTCCTGGCCAGGCTCTATCTCTGCAGATCAAGAATACACCATACGGGAGTTTCCGGGGTCGCTGTCCCACATTGTTAACAATACCCCTTGGGTTCTTCTGCGAGGCATTGCACCAACGAGTTTCATTTCTGTAGTCATCAAGGGTAGCATTAACATTTTGCAGTCTTATCCATTCATGCTTTAGCATATTGTCCTGGCACTTTTCACAAACCAACTGGATACAAGGATCCATGGGCACAGATCCCAACAATTCCAGTTCCTGTGGTTCAATGTCTATTTCCGGGAGACAGTTAATCCAAAGTGCCATGTTAGTATTATTACAGTTTGTTGCAATGCCTCTGCACCGACCACTATTTTGAAACAGTTGTGTGATGCTGCTGTAGTCATCAAAGAAGACACCAACCAAGCATGTGTGGAACGGGTTTTCCGGAGACATTGTAGTTAAGCATATGGAGTCCTGGTCAGTCATGTTGGCTAAAGTACTCCACATGTTAGTCTTTGTCTGTGCGGGCATCCAAAACACAACAGCTGCAACAATCATTGTCAGGAAGATAACACAGGTTTCACGTTTCATGCCAGCAACCATTGCAGCCCTTGATCTGTAAAGACACAAGCAGAACCTCTCCCCCAGGTTATCAACTGATGTGGCCTTTTCCATTGACCATTAACAAGTGATTTGGCCATAACTAATGTAGGTTATTTCTGATTTAACATGGTTTTGGGTCACACTTGCAAAGTATTTCATCACATACAATGCTTTTGACAATTGGATTTGTGGTGTTTTCCCTACTTCTCCCCCCTTTTTGTTTTTTTTGTTTTTTTGTTTTTGTTTTTTTTTTTTTAAAAAAAAACAAAACAAAACAAAACAAAACCAAAAACACAGTTCAGAATCAGATACTTGCGTTTGACCTTGACTACGTACTCAGAATCACAAATCAAATTTAGAGGTTCCTCCTTAAAAAGCTCTAAGTAATTTAAAGCTGTGCCAAGTTCTGCTAATTAAGTTGAACCTTCAATAATTTTTACAGAATGATGCCAATTGTTATCTTCACATCAAACCACTACAGCTTTATGAGACTTCCCAGAACCATCAACAAAACTTTGTAAGTATGCAGGATCAGACCAAATACAAGTATGGCCTATGACCTGATGTTAAAGACTTGCAGGTTCTGCAGCAATTTACATTTAGGCATGCCAAAAGCTGTGCTGTTAAGAAAACCAGCTAGTGCAATTTATAGAGACATAGATTACAAATAAAAAAAATCAGAATTAAATTTCACAAATGGTACATATATGACAAAAGGATCACGACTTATTAAGACTTGAATTAATTCCCTGCATTTTCTTGATTAGAGTGACAATTGGTATATCAGTCTGTTAGCATTCTCATCATACTGTCCCACAATAGCCACAGGCTGTTTCTATGTTGTAGCTATAAATAGACAAATCTGCAAGTCCAATCAAATGCAGTCAACCTGTAAGGCTGTCATAAATTTATTCCTCAAAGTTTCCAACTCCATTTTGGCTGTCATATTTATTGGATATTGTTTTCCCTTACCGGATCGAAGTCCTGTTTCAGATTTCTCAGTGTAGTATTTGCTTTATCAAAACATTGGCTGCTAATACTAGTGGAAATACAGCATTTGAAATTTCCTTGGAGATTTCTCACTTGCAGCAAGCAGATCTGCGCCATCCAAGCAGCTTCTTGTAGGCCATGCAACTAAACAGAATTCTCAGAAAACGTTATTTGAGCTCACAATTTATTTAACAAATCTTAACCTAAGAGAGGTATAGGATTTTCTGGCAACTATAAAAATTCATGTATTAAAACTTTGTTCCAAATTTGGCATTCCATTGGTCTCAAAAAAAATGGCCTTTCTTCCATTCTCTCTCATGACCTCAAAAACTAGCATGGTGAGTTTACTAAGTGTCTTACAGCTAGTTACCATAGAAGAAGTCTATTAAAAAAATTTTTTTGGTTTAAATTCTCAGCTTCATTAGAACTATGGATCCACTGGCAATACCTTTAAATTTCACCCTCAAACTCCTTCATATAGTATTACAGTTCTCTAGCAGTAACATCACTGGGAAGGGGGGAATAAAACCTCCCTCTCGCCCCCATCTGGGATAGCAGGATCTCCAGCCCAGCATGAAAACAAATCAGTTCAAACTCCACATTAAATCAACCTGGCTCCACTTCACACCCAAATCAGTACCACTCTGACCCAGAGAAGCACTGAACACTCTGACCCCCCAAAGCTGACCAGTGTGAAAAGACTGACTTCAGCAAGGAGGGTAAAATTTTGAGCTCTTTTCCCCAGATGCGCCAAAACCTAGGAAACAAGACAGAAGCAAAAAGAAACAACACTAACAACCCCTGATTCAAAGCCGAGAAGCAACACAGTGTGACAACAAGGATGGATGACAATACTCCAGGGAAAAAAAGAGACAGAGCAGGGGGAGTAAAGCCCCCCTTTCTCCGCTTAGCAGCAGGAAAACAGGTTTTTCAAATTTTTTTTTTTTTTTTTCTTTCTCACTGCATTTCAGATATAACCAAGGTCACGCAGCTGGCATAATGGCTGGTACGAAGTAGGAGGCTCTGGGAAGCTCCTCAGTTACAATGAGCTGCACACAGGCCTGGGATATTTGCTGTTTTGTTTACCCATTTCATTCCAACCATAATACACTTTATATGCAATTTCAAGTAGCTCAGCAATAGTTACATTCCTTAGCTCCATTTATCTTTTACAATTTAGAGATGTCAAAAAACAGTATAAACCAGTATAATAAACATAAATTCATTATTCTATTTTCCTAGATCAAAATCAGTTAATATTCTAGCAACTTTTAAATATAACCTCTTCCAAATTCACATCTATCATAGCGTTTTAACAATTTAAATGCTTTTCTAACAATATAAACAATTACTCTAATGTATAAGGATGCATCCTAAGGGGGAGCAAGGTGAAATTCTAGCAGTGGAATCGGTTCCCATTTTGTAATTATCTCCACAAACAAGATTCTTTTGGTACCAAATATGAATATGCAAACTAAAATACTGAGCTCAGATGTGAAAACCAAATACCCAGTTCAAATATGCAGATGGATCACACTTAAACTTATTAAAGACAATATCTCAATTTTTGCATTGCATCTTTGGGCCGCCTACTGCTCAGCCAGGTGGAGGTACCTCTGGGTCTCCCTGACAAAATAGGTGAGTGCGAGCTGGAGCCCAATCGGCACCCACCCCCCCGCCGCAGCGAGCTGGACTGGGCAAGGCCTTTTTTTCTGTTTCTTTTGGTTTGTTTTTTTTTTTTTAGTGTCTCATCTGGTGCGCTACAGCTGCTATTCCAAAACCAGGTTTCTTTACATGGTGTGCATATGGAAAAGTCAAATCCACCACACCGAGATGAGACACAGCCTGCCACAGAGTTGTGCAAGTCTGAATGCTGGAATAAAGGTAGCATGCTGGAGACAAAAATAACAGCTACTACACACAAAATTTTACCATCCCATTCACGCAGTAAAGAACTAAAAGACTTATGATCTTATGTATTATCACAAAATGCACATTTTAAGTCAACGGATTCTCATGATTTAACAGACTGTGTACTTATCGTACAATATAACAAAGACCTACCAAAATTGCAACACGCTTAAACCGATACACACAAAGAAAACAGGTTAATGAGGAAAGCATCTCGCAGACTTCAGCAAGTTTACTGTGACCTATGTGTTATCAGTTAACTCTCTCTCAGCTTGTTGACGTTCAAACCGTTCCAGCTGTAAAACTGTCTGTAATGATGTAATGATCTCTTGTAGGGATTTATTTTGTTCTGCTCTTCTCACCTTAAAAACAACATTAATTGCAACAAAATTCTATTCTCCGGACACTTTTCCCAATCATTTAACTTAAACAGTAGCCAACACTGATTTCATTATTTAACAAGATCTTCCTTCCTTATAATTCCGAGTGCTTTCCTAAGTTTTAAAACACCTCCCAATACTGATTTCTTAGGAACACAACTGAAAACAATTATTCCTGACCCCATCTTGCAAGTAAAAACCTTGAGAAGAGGGAGGGAGGAAGGGGGAGGAGGGGAGGAAGGCCCAAGGCTGCTTGCAGCGTGAATGGGAAAAATGGGGAGAAGGTTTTACGGCGCACTTAAAAACAACTAGTAAAACAATTAACTCACATTCCTGACAAGCTGCTTGATTTTCAGAGAGGCAGTACACAGAAACACATAATATGTACTGTAAAACTCGCAGATAACATGTTGATAGCAAACATGAGCATTCTCTACTGCTAAATTCAACACCAGTGCTACCTTAGCTTCTAAGTTTTCGAACTGCTTACTGATGGCCTCTTGAAGGTGGTCAATAAATTGCAAGTAATTCTCATTGGGACCCAGATTAATAGTTGCAAATGATTTGGCTGCTTTGTCCGTTTCAGGCACCTTTATCATAGCTTGATATGCAAGATCTGTTGACTGCCTCGGGATTTCAGAAACTAATTGTGCCTGTAGTTGTGGTTTGTCAATTAGTGTCTCTTCCAAGAGTTGTGGGATACCTGCCACTTTTAACGAATCCCCATCCTCAGGAATTTGCTCTTCAGCAGCGTGGGAGGGGGACGGGGCAGGCTAGGGGGACCCAAATCTATAGGAATTACGTTATTTGGCTCGGTCTGGCTCACCACGGGGGGGGTCCTCCCCACCTAAATCTTCAGGCAAGGAGGGGTAGGAAGAAAAAATGTCCATTTTTTTCTTCCGCGACTGATAGCGGCAGGTCAGAGGGTTGAACTGTGATTAATGGCGGTGACGCAGATGGCGGAACCGCGGTTGATGATGGTAGAGGAGAGGTTCAAGCCGTGATTGATGATGGCGGAGCAGTCGGCCGAACGCACTGCTCTGACCGGTGCTCCGGGGGCCCCTCCCGAGACCGTACACAACCCAACGCTGTTTTTTAATGTGAGTCTTTCATAGCTTTTATCTGATCTCGGGACCACACATATGTATACGACTCTTTCATAATTTTTTTCTGATCTCGGGGCCACACATACGTACGCTCCTCCTTTATGCCTTTTAACTTTCCAAGAAAGTGCCGCGGATCCTTATCCGTGTCAGATAATATGGACTTGGGCGGCTTTGACGAATCTTTAGTAACAGGGCGGGTCAGAGTAGTACTTAACCTGCTTTTTCCTCCGAATCTGGCCCAGGAGAGCCAGGAAGACCATCTCCCTCTGCCACCTGTGCCTTATCCTGTTGCTGTTTTAACTCTTTCAGAGTATCTAATAACAAGCGCCACGTTGTTAACAGTTCAGTTGCTTCCTTGGACCCTTGGGTAGCACTATCAAACAGTTTATCTCCCAAGTCCATCCATTGTGACACACTAAATGCTGTCACAGGATTAACCTCTAAACCTTGTGCTTTGCCCCATAGTAACATTTTTCTTAAAGTCAGTTCCAGAAGGCTAACACCCTGCTTCTTCAGAAGCAGCTTCCATGTAGATAATATAGTACCCTCTTCTTTAGATAAGTTTCCCCCCATGTTCCCGGTAGCTCACCTCCTCCTTAGCGAGGTGTCTTTTCAACGATCCAGATCTTCGGCAGCTCTCCTTGGCTGCTCTTATCAGCTGTACCAGGCTCCGTCTCCACAGCTCTTCTTCGGTTGTTCACAGCTTTCCGCTGTCACCTTGTTATGCGAGATCCTCTTCAGGCAGGATCACGTCGGGGTCACCATATGTCGTGGCTGAGATGGACAAACGACATGGACCAAGTTCTTTCAAGATGAAAGTAATAGATGCCATTTATTGCTACAAGTGCATTTTTATACAATTCTGCCAGTTCATGTGTCTTTTCACTATTGGTTACAAATTACAGCACTAACATCTCATTGGTTAATTTTGCTATCATCAATGTTACTCTTCTACTCCCTTCTCTCTCACGGGTACATCCTTAACATCTCCGGATACTCCTTTACTCCCATCCTTCTCAGGGGTAAATCTTAATATCTTCAAGGCTGAACTCTACTCTCATATTTTCTGTCAAGGATTCCACAGACCCGCTGCAGTTTCCCACAGAAAAGGTACCTGGGAAATGGGGGAGTTGCTGTCTGTTTGTGGGTACAGCCGCTAGCAATCTTGGGGGTAGATAGAGCAACTCAAGGATTTCTATGTCTCAATTCCGAGAGCCAGGATGGACTTTTGCTAATGAGTAACTTAGCAAGAGTGAAGGGTAATGCAGAAATCTTTTTTTTCAGCTGCTGAAAAAGGTAACAGTGAAAAAAGGAATAATTGTTCTATAACTGCGTGTTATCTTTTGTAAGTGCCTAGGCATTCCAGGCATTCCATTCTAAATCGTAAAGTAACTCGTAAATCGTAAGACCAACCAACCATGTCTGTGTGAGCGGTGTGAGAGTTTGCAAATTACAGTAATTTCTGTTTATGGTGGTATGCTTTAGCATGTGATCTGTATAAAGCAGAAGATGAGCTTAAAACACCTTGATTTAAGTCACGTGACATATGAGTTAAAATTACAGTGCGCACGATGTAAGAAAGTATATGCAGATAAGCTTTTCACCCTCCGAAACCAGGTACATAATAGCAAGATGGAACCGGTTCCATTAAAATACTGGAATACCATCTTGCTCTTCTTAGGATGCATCCTTACACGTCAGAGTAACTTAGTGTAGAAACCTGATAAAAGAAAGTTTGAAACAATATTGTATTCACTTGTGGTATGAATGTGGGGCTATATCAATTAGTGGCAATTAAATGTTGTTCTGCAGAACTTGGAAAATAGGATGAGATACAGTATTTTAAGATAATTTGCTTTTATTGTTATCTAATAATTTTGAGACCAGGAAAGGATTTAAGTTGTTAAATTCTGATCCGTATTGAATTTATGTGCTAGTCGGAGACATGGAAAAAGAACAAACTAAATGTTATGATGGATGGGAGCTTGGGAGATTGTATTTAAAAGTGGTTTGAAAGTGGCTAGAATAGGGACTGAACTGTATCTAGGAAAATAGAAATAATGGACTTATGTTTATTATGTTGTTTTTCTGACACCTGCAAAAGGTAAATTGGAGTGAGGAACATAACTATCGCTGAGCTAACTGGAATTGCATATGAAGTGTATTATGACTGGAATTAAATGGAAAAACAAGAAAGCGAAATGTCCCAGGCCTGTGTTGTAACATAAATTACAAGCCTGTGCCAAGCTGTAAGATAAACTCAACCTCCCCTGTCCGCGTAGCCTTGCCTGTGTCTAAACTGCAGCAAGGAGAGAAAGAAAAAAAAAAAATAGAAAGAAAAAAAAACACTGCTAGAAGCGGCAGAGGGTGAAAGAGAGGGGGGAGGACGAGCCATGTGCCTCTCAGGGTAGCTTAACACCTGAAATGGTGTGAACTCCCCTGAAGAAGTTATAGAAACTGAGGGCAACAGAAAGTAGAAATTTGGAAATGTTGTTAGATGAAGCTTGGAGAGTATTCAGTAACAGGGAAGAGGAAGACTGTCGAAAGGATAAGAAAGTATGGAACTGAAGAGGTTGGAAGGCTTTGAAAGCCTTTAGAGAGAGGTCAGTATATATATTGGGAAAATGAATGCTGGGGAAGGTACAGAGGAAGTAGGCAGAGAGAGAAACGGACAGTCGCAAGTTTTGAAAAGGACTGATGGGAACCTGGAATGAACAGAAACAAGTGGGATTTTTGGTGGATTGACAATAAGTAACAATTACATAGTAGGTAAAGGGAGTCACTGGCCAAAGTGAAAGGGTGTATTTTTGTGAACCTTTGAAATACAAATTGGGTAAACAAGTAGGTATTGATAAATTTCTATATATGTCCAATTCCTTGAAACCTTTTTGGGAGAAATTTTTTGGAACAAATGGATGCAGTAATCAGATTTGAAAAAGGAGAAATTACTCTGGAGGTAAATGATCAGCAATATATGAAAATAATGGGCTTGCTTTTAGCAACTGTTCCCACAGAAAGCAAGATTAATGAAGAAGTCATGAACAAAGGGTATCCCGGAATATAGACTATTGATGTACCTGGAAGGACCAAAAATGCTGTACCCGTCGAGGTAAAAATCAAAGAAGGAGAAAAGTCGGTAAGGATAAAACAATGCCCTTAGAAAAGGGAGGGCAGGGAAGGAATTCGGCCAGTATTAGAGAAATTCATACAAATCTGGTTATAAACAGAATAACAGAGGACCTCTACCCAGTGGTAGCAAACCCATACATGATTCTGACTGTATTAACTCTAATTTGATTTGATTTACTGTTTTAGATTTAAAAGATACCGTTTTGCCTCTCTCTCCGTGAAGCCAGCCAGACAATATTTATGTAAAACCCAGCTCACATGGACGATGTTGCCACAAGGATTTAAAAACAGCCCGGCAACATTTGGAAATCAGCTTGCTAAAGATCTTGAAGCTTGGGAAGCCCCACCTGATGAAGGACAGATACAAAAATATGTGGATGATCACTACCAGGATAAAGAAGATGTGCATAACCTGAACTGTAAGTTTACTGAACTTCTTGGGGCTCCAAGGATACCGGGTATCACAGAAGAAAGCCCAGATGATACAGCAACAAGTAACTTCTTTGGGCTATGAAATTAATGCAGGGCACAGGACCCTGGGACAAGCTCGAAAGAAGGCTGTATACGAATCTCCAAAGCCTCAAATTGTAAAAGAATTACGGACTGGTTTTGGGCATGACAAGGTGGTGCCGGTTGTGGATTTATGATTATGGATTGTTTGTCAAGTCATTGTATGTACTAGCAGCCACAGATCAGGAACACCTGCAATGGAATAAAGGAGCTACACAACGCTTTGAAGAACTAGGTAAGGCTTTGATGACAGCCCCTGCTTTGGGACTCCCAGATGTGAGTAAACCATTTTTTCTATTCTCTCACGAGAAGCAGGGAATAGCCTTGGGTATACTGGCATAGGATCTTGGCCCGTACTGATGAGCAGTGGCCTATTTCTCCAAACAATTAGATGCAACTGCAAAAGAGTGGCCTGGAAGCCTGTGGGCAGTTGCAACAGTGGTACTGAACATACAGGAGGCCCAGAAATTTACCATGGGTCGGAAAATGACTGTGCTAGTATCCCACACAGTGTCTACAGTTCTAAAAGAAAAGGGGGACACTGGCTTTCCCCACAAAGATTTCTCAAATATCAGGCTAAATCATTGTCACTAACATTGTCAATCCAGCTTCTTTCCTCTGTGGTAACGTTGGAGAATCAGTTCATCATCAAAGCAACATACTCCAGTCAACCAGATCTAAAAGACAGTCCTATGGAAAACACTGAGAACTGCTTTAGGGACAAAAGCAGCAATATCCTGCACAGCGAAAGGCATGCTAGTTATGCTATAGCCATGAAGTGATGGAATCTGGACCTCCGCTGTCCTGTTTTTTTAAAACAAGACCAGTTCTCTTTTAGTGATTTTTCTTTCAGCTAAGTTCTTCTAGGTGGCTGTACTTTTCTGAGTTTTAGCCTGCATATTTTTTCCTGGGATGCTGTACTTGGTCCTGATAAGAAGACCAACGGAATGCTGAAGAAGCTCATGTTCAGATTTATTACTATGGTAGCCACGTTCCATTGTGAGATGGGCATGTTTGAGGAGGGGTGGATGCAACTAGAACAGAGCAACGCAAGTATGCCATCCCATAATCGTCATACCCCCTATATAAGAGGGTGATCACGAGGGTCAAGCTCTTCGACCATGGCCGGCATCTAGAGAGGACCCTGTCTGTCTGCCTGTGATGTACAGGCCTCAGGCCCTGCATCCATGCAACCAGTTTCTGGTTTGCTGTGAAGTCCCGCCCATAACTTCTGGGGGCCTGAGCTGCACCTGCTGAAGCCATGCCAGCCCCGCACACCCAGCTGCGCCGCTGCTGGAGTGACGCCAGCTCCACATTGAGCACTCAAGATTGGTTTTGTATATTTTTACATATATTCTCTATTTATTAGTAGCATTAGTAAAACCCTTTAAAATCTTCCAACCTGAAGTCTAAGTCTCTCTTCCTTTCTCCTTATCTTTCCTATCATCTTTCTGATCTAAAGGAAAGGGGTGGCGGGAGGTAAAGGGGGTAACAGAGAGCGTCTGCCATGGTTTATTGCCGCATTGACTTAAACCTTGATACCTGCCTAGAAGTGCTTCTGCACAAAAGGCAGAAATAATTGCCCTTATTCATGCTCTGGAACTAGCTCAAGGTAAAACTGTGAACTTTTATACGGACTCTAAGTATGTTTTAAGGGTTGTGCATGCGCGCAGAGCAATTTGGAAAGAAAAAGGACTCTTGAACTCTCAAGGGAAACGTCAATCATGCAGAAGAAATATTGACAGCTCAACTTCCTAAGAAGGTGGCAATCATGCATCTCAAGGCACACCAGAAAATTGGCTTTGAATGTGAAAAAAGAAAAGAGCTGGTGGACAGAGAGGCAAAACTGGCGGCTAAGCAAAAGGTAAAAGTAGGAAGTGCCCTAGTCCCCGACAGACAGGTCTCGTTAGAAGGTAAGCCAGAATATACTAAGGAAGACCGGAAACTTATTATAGATCTTGAGGGATCATATAATTAGGAAGGGTGGGCTTGCACCCCACAGGGAAAACCTATTGTTACCTCCTATTTAGTTTGGCCTTTAGTAAGGAAAGAGCACAGAAAGAGACATTGGGGAGCAGAAGCACAGCAATGCAATCTTTGCCTCCAGACTGCTGAGTTGGTTAAAACTGGCATATCTCCTGTCCTGTGCCCAAGTTTCTGTAATCTAGTTCACCCAAGGATGCACCAAGGATGTACCCAAGGATTATTATCTTTGTAAGGCATCAGCGAACTCATGTTTCTCGTACAATAAGTTACACAAATCTAAGCAAGGCTAGGCAATAGTGATGTGGATTAAGGGTTAACTCTCTAACTGTCTTTAAGTGTTAGTTCTTTAAGTGTTAATTAGGTAATTGTTAATTCCCTCCATCACCACTGGACTCTATAGTTCCCTGTAAGGTACTGTTGGGATTTTTCTGGCGCTATCAAATTCTGTTGGGCTCTGTCAGGCCCTTTTGGGCTCTGTTGGGCTTTGTTGGGCCCTGCGAGATTTTGTCAGGCTCTGTCATGCTATCTCAGGTTCTGTTGGGCTCTGTCAAGCTTTGTCAAAGTCTGTAAGGTTTTGTCATGCCCATGCGGGCTCTCTCAGTTTCTGGCAGGCTCTGTTAGGCCCTGTCATGCTCTGCCAGGCCCTATTGGTCTCTTTCAGTTTCTGGCAGGCTTTGATGAGGTCTGTCAGGATCTGTCAGGCCCTGACAGCTCTTTTGGTCTTTGTTAGGCCGTGTCGTGCTCTATCAGGCCCTGTCAGGTTATGTTCAGGATCCGTCGGGAAATGTTGGGCTTTCTCAGGCTTTGTCAGGCTCTGTTGAGATCTGTCGTGCCATATCAGGCTTTTTCGGGCTTTTTTGCGGCATGTAGGGCATGGTCAATCTGTGTCATGTCCTGTCGGGCTCTGTCAGGCCTTGTCAAGCTCTGTCCAGGTCTTTTAGGCCATGACAGGCTCTGTCTATCTACGTCAGGCTCTCTAGAGCATTTTTGGGGTGTGATGGGCTCTATCGGGCTTTGTCATCTTCTATCTGACTCTGTGGGACCTGCTCATGCTCTGTCGGGATTTGTGGATCTCTGTCAGGCCCTGTCAAGCATTGTTGAGCAGTCTTGGGCTTTGTTGGGCTCTTTCAATCCCTGTCAAGCTCTGTCAGGCTTTGTCATGCTTTGTCGGGCTTTCTTGCCCTTATTCTGGCTTGGTGGGGCTCTGTCGGGATTTCTCGGAGTCTATGGGGCTCTATCATATGATGTCAGGATTTATAGGACTCTGTCAGGTTTTGTCAAGCTCTGTTGGGTATTGTCGAGCTCTGTGAGGCTCCATTGGGTGCTGTTTGGCTCTTTCAAGCTTTGTTGGGCCCGGTCAGCCTCTATCAGGCTCTGTCAGGATCTGTGCAGCTCTCTCAAGCTCTGTAAAGCCCTGTCGCGCTCTGTAATGCTTTCCTGAGCTCTTTCAGGCTCTTTCATGCCTTGTCAGCCTCTGTCAGGCCCTGCTGGACTCTATGGTTTGCTGTCAGGTGCTGTAGGGATTTGTCAGGGCCTGTCAAATACTGTCGGGCTCTGTCAGGCCCTGTCGGGCTCTGTCAGGCTTTGCTGGGCCCTGTAACACTCTGACGTGCTCTGTCAGGCTTTCTCGGTTTCTTTTGGGCTCTGTCAAGTTTTGTCGAAGTCTGTCAGGCTCTGTCAGGCTCCATCATGCCATGGGGAGCTCTCTCAGTTTCTGGTAGGCTCTTTCAGCCCTGTCATGCTCTTTCAGGCTCTGTCACACTTTATCTGGCTCTGTTGGTCCTTCTCGAGCTTTGTCGAGCACTGTTGGGATTAGTTGGGCTCTCTCAAGTCCTGTTAGGTTCTGTCAGGCTCTGTCAAGATCTGTCTGTCCCTGTCGGGCTCTGTCGAGATCTGTTAGGCTCTGTCAAGCTGTGTCAGACCCTGTCAGGCTCTGTAATGCTTTGTTGAGCTATTTTAGTCTCTGTCGCACTTTATCAGCCTCTGTTAGGTCCTGTCTGACTCTATCGTTCTCTATCTGAAACTGTCAGGATTTGTGGAACCCTGTTGAGCTGTGTTGGGCTCTTTCAGGCCCTGGTGGGCTTTGTCTAGCTTTGTCGAACTCTGTTGGGTAGTGTCGGGTTTTGTCGGGCTCTGTCAGGTGTGGAGGGGTTTTGATAGATAAAGATCTGTTGCTGAATTACTCAGGCTCAAAGGAATCTCAAGGCCGCTTCGAGAAGCTGAGAATAGAATCTGCTGTGAGAAAGAGGGGCGTTCCACAATCAGCGGGGTCCTGGCGTGGTGTGAATCATCGGACATATCATCAGTGAGACTCCAGCACATGGACAGCCCATGATACTCATTTAGCGAATCCATGCTTGGAGCGTGGATGCGTGATTAGAATATAGTTGCATATATAAGGAAGCTTGTTTCTGTAATAAATGGCTTTAGCGTGATTCACATTGAATCGATTTGTTTTGCTGAGTCCTTATTTCGCTCCAACAGTCAGGCTCTTGTGGGCTCTGACAGTCCCTGGCAATCTGTGTCAGGTTCTGTCTAAATCTGTTGGGCTCTGTCGGGCTTTCTTGGGCCCTGTCAAGTTCTGTTGGGCTTTGTTGGGCCCTGTCGTGCTCTGTAAGGCGCTCTTGGGTTCCGTCAGTATCTGTCGAGCTTTCTTGGGCCCTGTCATGGTCTGTCAGGCCATGTGGGGTTGTGTCAAGCTCTGTCAGGATCTGTTGGGCTTTCTCAGGCTTTGTCGTGCTCTGTTGGGCCATATCAGGCTTTGTCAGGCTTTTTGGGGCATGTAGGGCACTGTCAATCTGTGTCATCCCCTCTCGGGCTCTCTCAGGCCTTTTTCAGGTCTGTCCATGTCTTTTAGGCCATGACGGGCTCTGTGAGGCCCTATCAGGCTTTTTAAGGCCCTGTCATACTCTTTCGAGCACTGTCACGCTTTATCTGGTTCTGTTGGGCTTTGCTGGGCACTGTCAGGCTTAGTTCAGCTCTGTCAATTCCTGCCAGGTTCTGTTGGGCTCTTTCATCCTCTGTCTGGCCCTGTCATGCTCTTTCAGGCCCAGGTGGGCTCTGTCAAGCTTTGTCGAGCTCTGTTGGACTCTCAAGTTTTTTCAGGCTCTGAGTTGCTCTTACGCGCTCTGTCAGTTCCTGACGTCACTGTGGGGTTCTGTCAGGATCTGTCAGGCCCTGTCAAGCTCTGTTGGGCCTTGTTGGGCCCTGTTGTGCTCTGTCAGGCCCTGTCGAGTTCTGTGAGGATCGATTGGAATCTGTTGAGCTTTCTCAGGCTTTGTAGGGCTTTGTCGGGCTTTCTTGCCCTTATTCAGGCTTTCTCGGGCTCTGTCAGGCCATGTCCGGGTTTGTAGGGCTCTGTCACGTTTTGTCAGGCTCTGTTGGGTATTGCCAAGCTCTGTCAGGCTCCACTGGGTGGTATTTGGCTCTTTCAAAATCTGTTGGGTTCTGTCAGGCTCTTTCGGGTTCTGTCAGGATCTGTCAGACCTTGTCAGGCTCTGTCAGGCTTTCTTGGGCCCTGTCATGCTCTGTCAAGCCCTGTCGGGTTCTGTCAGGACCTGTCGGGATCTGTAAGGCTCTGTCAAGCTGTGTCAGGCCCTGTGAGACTGTGTCGGGCTCCGTCAGGCTTTCTCAGTTTATGTTGGGTTCTGGCAAGCTCTGTCGGGCACTGTCAGGCTTAGTTGGGCTCTGTCAGTTCCTATAAGGTTCCGATGGGCTCTTTCAAACTCTGTCGGCCTCTGTCGAGATCTGTAAGGCTCTGTCAAGCTGTGTCAGACCCTGTCATGCTCTGTATGGCTTTCTGGAGCTCTTTCAGGCTGTCTCGCTTTGTTGGCCTCTGTCAGGCCCTACCGGGATCATAAAAGCCCAACAAAGCCCAACACTGCCCAACAACGCTTGACAGGGCCTGTCAAAGCCCAAATCAAACCAAGAGAGCCCTAGCAGGCCCCACAGCATCATACAGAACCTGACAAAGCCCGATAGAGACCATTACAGCTCGAAAATGCCCTAGAGAGCCTGACATAGATAGAGCTTGTCATGGCCTAGAAGACCTGGAAAGAGCTTGACAAGGCCCGACAAAGCCCAACAGGGCATGATACAGATTGACAGTGCCCGACATGCCCCCAAAAAGCCCGACAAAGCCTGATAAGGCCTACACAGATCACGACAGAGCCTTAGAAAGCATGGAAAATCCCAACAGATCCCGAGAGATCCTGACAGAACCCGACAGGGCCTGACAGAGAACAAAAGGCCCCTGAAAGCCTGACAGAGCCTAACAGGGCCTGACACATGCTGACAGAACCTGACAGAGCCTGCCAGGGACTGACAGATCCTGCAAGAGCCTGATATAGCCCGACAAATCCTGACGGAGCCCAACAGATCTTGACAAAGCTACACACAGCCCACCATGGTGTGACAGAGCCCAACACATCTCAACAGGGTTCGACAAATCCTAACAGCGCCTGATGGCGAATGATAGAGCCCAGCAGGACCTGACAGAGGCTGAAAAAGAGCAACAGAGACTAAAGAGCTCAACAAAGCATTACAGAGCCTGATAGGTCCTGACACAGCTTGGCAGAGCCTAACAGATCTTGACAGAGCTTGACAGAGCCTGACAGGGCCAGACAGAGCTTGAAAGAGTCCAACTAAGTCTGACAGTGCCCAACAAACTCAACAAGGCCCAACAGAGCTAGATAAAGCATGACAGAGCCTGAAAGAGCTTGATAGGGCATGTAAGAGCCTACCAAAAACTGAGAAAGCCTGCCAGGGCATGATAGAGCCTGACAGAGCCAGACAGAATTCGACAAATCTGGACAGAGCCCAACAGAAAGTGAGAAAGCCTAACAGAGATTAAAAAAGTCTTACAGGGCCCAAGAAAGCCTGACAGAGCACAACAGGGCCTGACATAGACTGACAGTACTCGACAGGGCATAACAAATCCAGACAACACCTGACAGCAAAGTATAGAGTCCAGCAGGGCCTGACAGAGGTTGAGAAAGTGCGATGGAGCCTGAAATAACTCAACAAAGCATTACAGAGCACGACAGGGCCTGACACAGCTTGACAGAGACTTAAAAATCCTGACAGAATCTGACAGAGCCTGACAGGCACCAACAAATCTTGAAAGTACCCAACAGCACCCAATAGAGCCTGACAGAGCTCGACAATACTCAACAGAGTCTGACAAAAACCAACAGAGCCCTACAAATCCTGACATGGCCTGACAGAGCTTGATAGACCTTGAGAAAGACTAACAGAGCCTGACAAAGCCTGAATAAGGGCAAAAAAAAACTGACAACGCCTGACAAAGCCTGACAGAGCTGGACAGGGATTGAAAAAGCCTGACAAAGCCTGACAGAACCCGACAGAGCCTGACAAAACCTGACAGAGATTCACAGAGCCCTACAGAGCCAGACAGAGCCTGACAAAGCCCAACAGAGCCTGACAGATTGCGACAGAGACCAACGGAGCCCGGAAGGGGCTTACAGAGCCCCACAGGTCCTGAGAGAAGCCATAAAAGCCCAACGGGGACCGACAAAGCCCGACAGGGATCAAAAAAGCCCAACAAAGCCCAACACTACCCAACAACACTTGACAGGGCCTGACAGAGCCCAAGAAAACCCGACAGATCCTGAGCAGGACCCACAGAGTCAGATAGAAGCTGACAAAGCCCGATATTGCCCATCACAGTCCAAAAATGCCCTAGAGAGCACAACATAGATAGACAGAGTCCGTCACATCGTAAAAGACTTGGACAGAGCTTGACAAGGCCCGACAGAGCCTGACACATATTGAAAGTTCTGTATATGCCCAAAAAAAGCCTGACAAACCTCATATGGCCTGACAGACCACAACACAGCCCAACAAAGCCTGAGAAAGCCCAATAGAGCCTGACAGAACCCGACAGGGCCTGACAGAGCACAAAAGTGCCCAAGAAAGACCAACAGAGCTTAAACAGGGCCTGACAGATCCTGAAAGAACCCGACAGAGCCCGCCAGAAACTGAAAGAGACCGATAGAGCCTGACAGAGCACGATAGGGCCTAACAGAGCCTACCAGAATCTGAGAGAGCCCGCAAGGGCATGACAGAACCTGACAGATTTCGACAAAGCTTGACAGAGCCCAACAGCACCTGAGAAAGCCTGACAGAGGCCGACAGAGTCTCACAGGGCCCGACAAATACCGACAGAGCCCAGCAGTGCCTGACAGAGCCCAACAGAACTTTACAGCAAGCTATAGAGTCTGGTAGGGCTTGACAGAGGCTGATAAAACACGAGAGAGCCTGAAGGAGCTCAACAAAGCATTACAAAGCAGGACAGGGCCTGACACAGCTTGAAAGAGCCTTACAGATCCCAACAGAACCTGACAGAGCCCAAGTATGCCCCACAGAGTCAGATTTGGTCGTGCTTTGGCGTGCTCTGTCAGTCCCTGGCAGGCTCTGTCAAGGCCTGGTGGTCTCTATCAAGCTTTGTTGAACTCTTTTGGATTCTGTCGTACTCTGTCAGGCCCTGTTGGGTTCTTTCAGGATCTGTCAGACTTTGCTGCGCCCTGTTGAGCTCTGTCAGGCCCTGTCGGGTTATGTCAGGATCTGTCGGATCTGTTGGGCTTTCTTAGGCTTTGTCAGGTTCTGTTGTGATCTCTCAGGCCATATTAGTCTATGCTGGGCTATTTTTGTCTATGTGGGGCACTGTTAATCTGTGTCATGACCTGTCAGGCTCTGTCGGGCCTCGTCAAGCTCTGTCCAGGTCTTTTAGGCCATGATGGGCTCTGTGTATCCATGTCATGTTTTCTACAGAATTTTTGGACTGTGATCGGCACTATTGGGCTTTGTCAGCTTCTGTCTAACTCTGTGAGGCCTGCTCAGGCTCTGTTGGGTTTTGTCATTTTCTTTCAGGCCCTGTCGTTCTCTGTGTGGCTTTGTCGAAATCCGTCGGTCTCTCTCGGGCTCTGTCAGGCTCTGTAGGGCTCTGTCAAGCTTTTTTGGGCTGTTTCTGCCCTACCAGGCTTTTTCAGTCTCTGTAAAGCCCTGTCATGCTCTGTCAGGCCTTGTCAGGTTCTGTCAGGTTCTGTAGGACTTTGTCAGGCTTTTTGAATCCCTGTGCCCTTGTGGACAAGAAGGCAAATGGCATCCTGGGGTGTATTAGAAGGGGGGTGGTTAGTAGATCGAGAGAGGTTCTTCCCCTCTACTCTGCCCTAGTGAGACCACATCTGGAGTATTGTGTCCAGTTCTGGGCCCCTCAGTTCAAGAAGGACAGGGAACTGCTGGAGAGAGTCCAGCACAGGGCAACAAAGATGATTAAGGGAGTGGAGCACCTCCCTTATGAGGAAAGACTGAGGGAGCTGGGTCTCTTTAGTTTGGAGGAGACTGAGGGGTGACCTTATTAATGTTTACAAATATACAAAGGGTGAGTGTCACGAGGATGGAGCCAGGCTCTTCTCGGTGACAACCAATGGTAGGACAAGGGGCAATGGGTTCAAACTGGAACACAAGAAGTTGCACTTAAATTTGAGAAGAACCTTCTTCTCATTAAGGGTAACTGAACACTGGAACAGGCTGCCCGGGGGGTTGTGGAGTCTCGTACTCTGCAGACATTTAGAACCTGCTTGGACGCCTTCCTGTGTAACCTCATCTAGGTGTTCCTGCTCCGGCAGGAGGATTGAACTAGATGATCTTTCGAGGTCCCTTCCAATCCCTAACATTTTGTGATTCTGTGATTCTGTCAGGCTCTGTTGGGCTTTGTCAGGCTCTGTCGGGCTTTTTCAAGGTCTATCAGGCTCTATCAGGCCATGTCAAGATTTGAAGAGCTCTGTTGTTTTTTTTTCAGGCTCTGTTGGGCATTGTCGAGTTTATTCAGGTTCCATTGGGCACTATTGGGCTCGTTCAAGATTTGTTAGGCCTGGTCGGGCTCTGTCAGGTTCTCTTGAGATCTGTAAGGCTCTCTCAAGCTGTTTTAGGCACTGTCATGCTCTGTCATGGTTTGTTGAGCTCTTTCAGGCTTTGTCACACTTTGTCAGCCTCTGTCAGGTCCTACCAGGCTCTATCGTTTGCTATCAGGCGCTGTCAGGATTTGTTGAATGCTGTTGAGCTCTGTTGGGCTCTGTCAATTTTTGTTGGGCTCTATCAGACTCTGCTGGGCTTTCTCAGGTTTGATCAGTCTTTGTCAGGTGATGTGAGGATTTGTAGGGCTCTGTCACAATCTGTCAAGCTCTGTTGGGCTTTGTCAGGCTCTTTCAGGCCCTGTCAGTCTCTGTGTGGCTTTGTTGAGATTGGTTGATCTCTCTTAGGCTCTGTCAAACTCTGTCTGGCTCTGTCAATCTTTTCTGGGCTCTTTCTGCCTTACCAGGCTTTTTCAGGCTCTGTAAAGCCCTGTCGTACTCTGTCAGGCCTTGTCGGGCCCTGTCGGGTTCTGTTGGGCTTTCTCATGCTCTTTTTATCTCTGTCGGGGTCTGTTAGGCTTTGTCAGTATTTGTTGGGCTTTCTTGCCCTTAGTCAGGCATGTGGGGCTCTGTCGGGCTTTCTCGGGGTCTATCAGGCTCTGTCAGACCTTGTCACGGTTTCTAGGGCTCTGTTGGGTTTTGTCGGGCTCTGTTGCATATTCTCGATCTCTGTCAGCCTCCACTGGGTGCTTTTGGGCTCTTTCAAGCTTTGTTGGACCCTATTAGGCTCTGTCGAGATCTGTAAGGCTCTGTCAAGCTGTGTCAGGCCGTGTCAGGCTCTGTAATGCTTTGTTGAGTTCATTCAGTCTCCGTGGCACTTTGTTAGCCTCTGTCAGGTCCTGCCAGACTCTATCGTTTGCTATCAGGTGCTGTCAGGATTTGTTGAACCCTGTTAATCTGTTTTGGGCTCTGGCAGGCCCGTTTGTCAGGATTTGTCTGTAAGGCTCTGTCCTGCCTGGCAAGACCTGACAGAGGGTGACATATTGCGACAGAGACTAAAAAATCTCAACAAAGCATTACAGAGCCTGACAGAGCCTCACACAGCTTGACAGAGCCTTACAGATCTCGACAGAACCCGACAAAGCTAAACAGAGCTTGAAAGAGCCTGACAGGGTTTAACACATCTTGACAGAGCCTTACAGAGCCCAACAAAATCTGACAGAGCCGTAAAACCCTGACATAGCCTGACAGAGCCTGATAGACCTTGAAAAAGCCTAATAGAGTCCGACAAAGCTTGAAAAAGGGCAAGAAAGGCTGACAAAGCCTGAGAAAGCCTGACAGAGCTCGACAGGGATTGAAGAAGCCTGAGAAAGCCCAACGGAACCTGACAAGGCCTGACAGAGTATGACAGGGCTTTATAGAGCCTGAAAAAGTCTGATAGGACAGAAAGAGCCCAAAAAAGCTTGACAGAGCCCGACAGAGCCCGACAGAGCCTGAGAGAGACCGACAGATATCGACAAAGCCACACAGAGACCGACAGGGCGTGAAAGAGCCTGACAAAACCTGACAGGGATTGACAGAGCCCTACAGAGCCTGACAGAGCCTGAAAAAGCCCAATAGAGCCTGACAGATTGCGACAGAGACTGAGAGAGCCTGAAAGGAGCTTATAGAGTTCCACAGGTCCAGACAGAAGCTGTCAAAGCCCATCGAAGACCAGCAAATCTCGACAGGGATTAAAAAAGCCCAATAATCTCAACAGAGCTTGACAAGGCCTGACAGAGTCCGACAAGGCATGACACAGATTGACAGTGCTCTACATGCCTCAAAAAAGCCTGAAAAACTCTGATATGTCCGAGAGGTCACAACAGAACCCAACAAAGCCTAAGAAATCTCAAAAGATCCTGAAAGATTCTGACAGAACTGGACAGGGCCTGACAGAGCACAACAGGGCCCAACAAAGCCCTACAGATCTTGATAGAATCTGACAGGGCCTGACAGATCCTGACAGAACTCGACAGAGCCTGCCAGGGACTGACAGTGTACTTACAGGCCTGCCAGAGACCAGCACAGCTCACCAGGGTTCGACATATCCTGACAGCACCTGATAGCGAACAAGAGTCCGGCAGGGCCTGACAGAGATTGACAAAGTGCGACAGAGCCTGAAAGAGCTCGACAAAGCATTGGAGAGCCTGAAAGGGCCTGACACAGCTTGACAGAGCTTTACAGAACTCGACAGAGCCTGACAGGTCTAGACAAAGCTTGAAAGAGCCCCATAGAACGTGACCGGAATTGACATAGTCCAACTATGCCCGACAGTGCCTGACAAAGCTCGACAAGGCCCAACAGAGCAAGATATAGCATGACTAAGCCCAAAAGAGCATGGCAGGCCCTGAAAGAGCCTGATAAGGCCTGACAGAGCACAACAGGACCTAACAAAGCCTACCAGAAACTGAGAGAGCCCACCAGGGCAAGACCATGCTTGACAGACTTCAACAAATCTTGACAGAGCCCAACAGAACCTGACAGAACCTGAGAAAGCCTCACAGAGCCTGACACAGTCTCACAGGGCCCAACAAAGCTTGACAGAGCTGAACAGAGCCTGACAGAACCCAAGAAAACTCAACAGGGCCTGACAAATCCGCATAGCACCTGACAGCAAACTATAGAGGCCAGCAGGGCCTGCCAAAGAACGACACAGAGACCGATAGGGCCTGAAAAAGCCTGACAAAACCTGACAGGGATTGACAAAGTGCTACAGAGCCTGACGGAGCCTGACTTAGCCCAACATAGCCTGATAGGTTGTGACAGAGACCAACAGAGCCTGAAATGGGCTTACAAATCCCACAGTTCCTGACAGAAGCCGTCAAAGCCTGATGGAGACCGACAAAGCCTGACAGGGATCAAAAAAGCACAACAAACGCCCAAGACTGCCCAACAATGCTTGACAGGGCCTGACAGAGCCCAAGAAACCAGACAGAGCACGAGTAGGCCCCACAGAGTCAGACAGAAGACGACTAAGCCTGATAGAGCCTGTCATGGTCCAAAAATACCCTAGAGAGCCCGACATGAATAGACAGAGTCCGTCATGGTCTAAAAGACATGGACAGAGGTTGACAAAGCCTGACAGCGCATGACACAGGTTGGCAGTGCCCTACATGCCCCAAAAAGCCCAACAAAGCCTGATATGGCCCGAGAGATCACGACAGAGTCCAACAAAGCCTCTGAAAGCCCAACAGATCTTGACAGATCCTGACAGAACTAGACAGGTCCTGACAGATCCTGATAGAACTCCACAGAGCCCACCAGGGACTGACAGAGCCTGCAAGTGCCCGACAGAGCCTGACAAAACCCAACAGAGCCCAACAGATCTCAACAAATCTTGACAGAGCCTACCAGGGCCTTACAGAGCACGAATGGGCCTGCCAGAGACCAACACAGCTTAACAGGGTTCGACAAATCCCGACAATGCCTGAAAGTGAATGATAGAGCCTGGCAGGACGTGACAGAGGCTGACAAAGCGAACGAGCCTGAAAGAGCTCAACAAAAAATTACAGAGCACGATAGGTCCTGAATAATTGGAAGAAAGCCTGACAAAGCCTGACAGAGACTGACAGAACTTGACATGGCCTGACAGAGAACAACAGCTCTTTACAGAGCTTAAAAAAGCCTGGTAGGGCAGAACGAGCCCCAAGGAGCTTGACAGACATCAACAGCACCTGACAGAGCCCTCGATGGACTGACAGATCTAGAAAAAGCCCCACAGAGACCGACAGGGCCTGAAAGAGCCAGGCAAAACCTGTCAGGGATTGACACAGCCCTACAGAGCCTGACAGGGATTTACAGAGCCTGAAAAAGCCTGGAAGGGCAGAAAGAGCCTAAAAAAGCTTGACAGAGCCCGACAGAGACTGACAAAGCTTGAGAGAGACTGACAGATCTCGACAAAGCCTCACAGAGACCGACAGGGCCTGAAAGAGCCTGACAAAACCTGAAAGGGATTTACAGAGCCCTACAGAGTGTGACAGATTGTGACAGAGCCCTACAAATCCTGACATCGCCTGACAGAGACTGATCGAACCCAAGAAAGCCCAGCAGAGCCTTACAGAGCCTGATAGAGCCCAGCAAAACCTGATAGAGACCAACAGAGCTCAATAAATCTTGACAGAGCCCACCGGGCCTTGACAGAGCATGACAGGGTCTGCCAGAGATCAACACAGATCAATAGAGTTTGACAAATCCTGACAGTGCCTCATAGAGAATGTTATAGCCCGGCATAACCTGACAGAGTCTGAAAAAGTGCAAGGGAAGGCCTAACAGAGCACGACAAGGTTGGCTGGTAGGGCAGAAAGAGCCCAAAGGAACTGGACGGAGCCTGACAAATCATGACACGGATTGACAGTGCCCTATATACCGCAAAAAAAAACCTGACAAAGCCTAATATGGCCCAACAGATCATGACAGAGCCCAACAAAGCCTGAGAAATCCAAACAATGCCCGATAGATCCTGACAGAGCCTGACAGAGCATGTCAGGGCCCAACAAAGCCTGAGAGAGCCTAACAGGACGTGACAGAGCACGACAGAAGCTAACAGAACCCGCCAGGGACTGACAGAGCATGCCAGGGCACAACAACGTCTGATTCTGTGGGGCCTGCTAGGGCTCTGTCAGGTTCTGTCGAAATCTGTAAGGCCCTGTCAAGCTGTGTCAGGCTCTGTCATACTCTGCAAGGCTTTGTTGAGGTCCTTCAGGTTCTGTCGCATTTTGTTGGCCTCTGTCAGGCCCTACTGAGGTGCAGAAATGACCTTACAACCCTTGAGATTATAAAGAAGATATGTATTTACATATTTATTTACGGCGCCAGACAAACGGGGAATCATTTCACCTAATACGTGTGTAAATTTACAGTAGCTGTGAGCTTGGTTAAATGCAGTAAAATGTTACATCTTCATGAAAGTTTTAGGAATGCCTATGCATTTTCATAACCTGTCCCTGAGAAGGCAGTTCTTATTACAATGAGTTGCAGGAGACCATTTCCATAGTCTTCACCTCCGGCTCATCCTGGTTGCAGCTGCACAGTGATCATTAACCTGGTCCACTTCTCTGTACACAGTCGCCTTTGGTCCAGTGTGATGAGTTGGTTAGGTCTCAGACTGCTGAGTTGGTTAAAACTGGCATATCTCCTGTCCTGTGCTCAAATTTCTGTAATCTAGTTCACCCAAGGATGCACCAAGGATGCACCCAAGGATTATTATCTTTGCAAGGCATCAGTGAACTCCTTTTTCTCATACAATAAAGTACACAAAGCAAAGCAAGGCTAGGCCTTGTGATGTGTTTTAAAAGGTTAAAAGTGATGTGGTTTAAAAGGTTAGCTCTCTGTTAGCTCTCTAAGCCTCTAAGTGTTAGTTCTTTAAGAGTTAATTAGATAATTTTTAATTCTCTGTAACACGGCTGGACTCTATATTTCACTGTCAAGTGCTGTCAGGATTTGTTGGGCCCTGTTGAGTCCTGTCAGGTGCTGTTAGGCCCTGTGAGACTGTCGGGATGTGTCATGCTTTCTCAGCTACTGATGGGCTCTGTCAAGCTTTGTCGAAGTCTGTCAGGCACTGTCATAACTTGGCAGGCTCTCTCAGTTTCTGGTAGTCTCCGTTAGGCCCTATTGTGCTCTGTCAGGCTTTATCAGTCTCCTTCAGGAACTGTCATGCTCTTTCGGGCTCTGTCATGCTTTATCTGGCTCTGTTGGTTCTTCTCAAGCTTTGTCGAGCACTGTCAGGCTTAGTTGGGCTCTGTCAATTCCATTCAGATTCTGTTGGGCTCTTTCAAGCTCTGTCTGGCCCTCTCAGGCTCTGTCAAGATTTGTAAGGCTCTGTCAAGCTGTTTCAGGCCCTGTCAGGCTCTGTAATGCTTTGTTGAGCTCTTTTAGTCTCTGTCGCACTTTGTCAGCCTCTGTCAGGTCCTCCTGGGCTCTATTGTTTGCTATCAGGCGCTGTCAGGATTTGTTGAACCCTGTTGGGCTCTGTCGTACTCTGTCAGGCCCTGTTGTGTTCTGTCAGATCCTGTCAGGATCTGTTGGGTTTTCTCAGGCTTTGTCAGGCTCTGTCGTGATCTCTCAGAACATATCAGTCTATGTCAGGCTATTTTCATGTATGTAGGGTACTGTTAATCTGTGACATGCCCTGTCAGGGTCTGTTTGGCCTCGTCAAGCTCTTTCCACGTCTTTTAGGCTGTGACAGGCTCTATGTATCTATGTCGTGTTTGTAGGACATTTTTGGGCTGCTATGGGTTCTATCAAGCTTTGTCGGCTTCTCTCTGACTCTGTGGGGCCTGCTCAGGCTCTCTCCAGTTTTGTTGGGCTCTGTCAGGCCCTGTCAAGCATTGTTTGGCATTGTTGGGCTTTGTTGGGCTGTTTTGATCTCTAACGTGCTTTGTCAGTCTTTGTTGGGCTTTGACTACTTCTGTCAGAATATGTGGGGCTCTGTAAGCCCCTTTCAGGCTCTGTTGGTCTCTGTCACAATCTGTCATGATCTGTTGGGCATTGTCAGGCTCTGTCTGGCTCTTTAGGGCTCTGTCTATCCCCGTCAGGTTTTGTCAGGGTCTTTCAGGCCCTGTCGCTCTTCGTGGCTTTGTCGAGATCTATTGGTCTCTCTTGGGCTCTGTAAAGACCTGTCATGCTCCGTCAGGCCTTGACAGGCTCTGTCGCATTCTGTCAGGCTTTGTCAGGCATTGTCAGGCTTCCTTGCCCTTATTCAGGCTTTGTCAGGCTCTGTTAGCTTTCTCAAGGTCTATCAAGCACTGTCAGACCATGTCAGGATTTGAAGGGCTCTGTTGGGTTTTGTCAGGCTCTATTGGGTATTATCGATTTCTGTCAGGCTCCATTGGGCACTGTTTGACTCTTTCAAGCTTTGTTGGGCCTGATTGGTCGTTGTCAGGTTCTGTCAGGATCTGTAAGGCTCTGTCAATCTGTGTCAGGAACTGTCGTACTCTGTAATGCTTTGTTGAGCCCTTTCAGTCTCCACTGCACTTTGTCAACCTCTGTCAGGCTTTGCTGGACTCTATAGTTCACTGAGAGGTGCTGTCCGGATTTGTCGGGCCCTGTCAAGATCTGTCGGACTCTGTCAGGCCCTGTGTGGCTCTGTCAGGCTTTGTTGGGCCATGTAAGACTTTTTTGGGCTCTGTCAGGCTTTCTCAGTTTATGTTGGGCTCTGTCAAGCTGTGTCAAAGTCTGTCAGGCTCCATCATGCCATGGGGAGCTCTCTAAGTTTCTGGTAGGCTCTTTCATGCCCTGTCATGCTCTTTCAGCCTCCTTTGTGCTGTATCTGGCTCTGTTGGGCCTTGTCGAGCTTTGTCAGGTACTGTCGAGCTTAGTTGGGCTCTGTCAATTCCTGTCAGGTTCTGATAGGCTCTTTCAAGTTCTTTTTGGTTCTGTCAGGCTCTGAAATGGTTTGCTGAGCTCCTTTAGTCTCTGTAGCACTTTGTCAGCTTCTGTAAGGTCCTGCCAAGCTCTGTCAACTGCTATCACGCACTGTCAGGATTTATCGAACCCTGTTGAGATGTGTTCCTTTGTGGCAGGCCCGTTTGTGCTCTATCAGGCCCTGTCAGGTTCTGTCAGGATCTGTCAGGCCATATCAGGTTTTGTCAGGCTTTTTTGGGTCATGTCAGGGCGCTGTCAATCTGTGTCATGCCCTGTCGGGCTCTGTGGAGGTCTTTTAGGCCGTGTCGGGCTCTGTCGATCTATGTCGGGCTCTCTAGGGCATTTTTGGGCTGTTATGGGCTCTATCGGGCTTTCTTGGCTTCTGTTTACCTCTGTGGCACCTGCTCGGTCTCTGTCACGTTTTATTGGGCTCTCTAAGGCCTTGTCAAGCATTGTTGGGCAGTGTTGGGCTTTGTTGGACTTTTTTGATTCCTGTTGGGCTTTGTCGTCGTGCATCACGATCTATCAGGCTCTGTCGGGCTCTGTAGGGCTCTGTCAATCCCTGTCAGGTTTCGTCAGGCTCTCTCAGGCTTTGTTAGTCTCTGTTTGGCTTTGTCGAGATCTGTCTATCTCTCCCGGGCTCTGCCAGGCTCTGTCTAGTCTATCAAGCTTTTTTGGGGATCTTTCTTCCCTACAAGGTTCTGTCAGCCTCTGTCAGGGTTTGTCGGGCCTTGTTGGGGTCTATTAGGCTCTCTCAGGCCTTGTCAGGATTTGTAGAGCTCTGTTGGGTTTTGTCAGGCTCTGTTGGGTATTGTCGAGCTCTGTCAGACTCTATCGGGCACTGCTGGGCTCTTTCAAGCTTTGTTGGGCCCTGTCGGGCTCTGTAATTATTTGTTGAGCTCTTTCAGGCTCTGTCGCCCTTTGTCTGCCTCTGTCATGTCCTGCTGGGCTCTATCATTTGCTATCAGGTGCTGTCAGGGTTTGTGGAACCCTGTTGAGCTGTCTTGGGCTCTGGTGGGCTCTGTCAAGCTTTCTTGAGCTATGTTGGGCTTTGTCAAGTTTTGTCGGGCTCTATTAGGCCCTGGCAGGCTCTGTCAGTTTCTGTCATGCTCTGTCAGGTCCTGTCGGGCTCTCCCAGGCTTTGTTGGGCCCTGGCAGTCTCTACCTGGCCCTGTGGAGTTCTATCAGCCTCTGTAAGTTCTGGTTGACCTCTGTTGGACTTTGTTGGGCCCTGTGGGACTGTGTCAGGCTCTGTCAGGCTGTCTCAGAATCTGTTAGGTTCTGTTTGGTGTGGGACATATGAGGGATTTTCTTGAGGTTGTTGTGTGGATGGGTTTCTATTAGATGGAGACTTATTTCTGAACCAGCCAAAGGAATCTCAAGGCCAGCTCAAAGGCTGAAAAACAACACTCGCTGTGGGAGTGAGGCCTCAGGGCCTGAACAAGATGTATATATAAGGAGGCTTGTTTCTGTAATACATGGCTTCGCTTGAATTCATATTGGATTGTGTGGAGTCCATGATTTTTCGCCCTTGCAAGTGGTGACCCCAACGTGATCCATAAGGAGAATTTACAGAAGGGGGACAACTTCTGCGGGGAGCGAGCCCCAGCTGGAACAGCTCGGCTGGACCGTGACCGGGACACAGTCTATGGGCTGCGTGACTCCTGATTGATCGCTACAGAAGCGACAGAGGAGGGATAAAGGATCTGATATCGTTGCAATGGACACCCAAAGAGGTGAGCAGCTGGGGGTGAGAGGAGATGGGGCAGAATATTTTTAAAGAAGAAGAAGAAATCCTGCCGCTCCTCCCACATATTCTCTCTAAGAGAGGAGTGAAATATGAGGAGAGTAACCTCAAAAGGCTATTAATTTGGTGCAGAGGCAATGGGATTCCTGCTGACCTGTTAGGAGTTTTTCAAATAGAGACTTGGGAAAAAGTGGGAACGGTGTTGTGGAAGGCAATTAGTTGCAGTGAAAAATATATTCTCGGCCTTGTAACCGCCTGGAAACAGATAATTACTACACTGAAGCAATCAAAACCTGAAACGACTGTTATGACCATAAGTGACTCAAAACTTAAACTTGAACTTTGGGACGACACAGGGCAGAAATTATGGGATAAAATGAGAAATGGAGATAAAGAAACTAAATAATAAGCAACTACATGGAAGTTTATAATTATTACCTTAAAAGATTTTAAGGCTGAACGGTCTGCTGCTGTTGGAATTTTTGCAGCGTTGCAGCCTGACAAGAAACCTGAAAATCGCTATGAAGCTCACTTGGTTCGTGTCTTCGATACCCTCCCTACTCCATCCCCTGTTGTGCCTTTGGCACCCCTGATGATTCAGCAGTCCGGGGCAGGGAGAGGAAAAATGCCAAGCGAGTGGCCTCCTATACCATTACCCAACTCTGGTGAGAACAACAAGTCCAGAGGATTGGAATCGGACAACTTGCCCAAAGAACCTGTGAAAGTTGAGAATGCTAAAGTCATAAAGAAGTGTACTATAAGTCCTTTTACAAATTGGTATCCGCCTTTACCGCCTTTTAACCCTCCAGCTTCCATGAGAGAACAGAAGGAGTCACTGGATAAGAACTGGACAAAAGAACTGTGTGAAAGATTAGATCAGTTAATACGGGGTGAATCCAGCAGTCGGCAATGCAATCATGCTGATGGTGACAGGAAAGGGAGTGTGCCCGGAGACTCGGGTTATAATTGGCACCTCACAATTACAAGCACTATTAGTTTCTGAAATCCTGAGGCAGTCAACAGACCTCGCATATCAAACTATGATAAAGGTGCCTGAAACTGACAAAGCAGCCAAATAATTTACAACTATTAATCAGGGTCCCAAAGAGAATTACATTCAATTTATTGATCATCCTCAAGAGGTCATCAATAAGCAGGTTGAAAACTTAGAAGCTAAGGAAGCACTGGTGTTGAAATTAGCAGTAGAGAATGCTAATGTTTGCTATCAGCATGGTATCTGCAAGTTTTACAGTACATATTAAGTACTTCTGTGTACTGCCTCTCTGAAAATCAAGAAGCTTGTCAGGAATGTGAGTTAACTGTTTTGTTGGTTGTTGTTTGCAGTTCTTTCTTTGTGACATTGTTTATGTGGGTAGACTGTGGGCCTTCTCCCCGCTTTTCCCACTCACGCTGCAAGTGGCCCTGTGCTTTCCCTCCTTCCCTCCCTCTTCTCATGGTTTTTACTTACAAGATGGGGTCAGGAATGACTGTTTTCAGTCGTATTCCTAAGAAATCGGTATTGGGAGGTGTTTTAAAACATAGGAAAGCACTTGGAAATATGAGGAAGGAAGATCCTGTGAAATATTGTAATTAATGGTGGCTGCTGTATAAGTTAAATGATTGAGATAAAGTGTCCGGAGAATAGAATCTTGAAGTATAACACTTTGTTGCAATTAATGTTGTTTTTAAGGCGAAAAGACTAGGACAAAATAAATCCCTACAAGAGATCATTAAATAATTTCAGACAGTTTTACAGGCGGAATGGTTTGAACTTCAACAAGCTGAGAGAGAGTTAATGGATAACACACAGGTCACAGTAAACTTGCTGAAGTCTGCAAGATGCTTTCCTTATTAACCTGTTTTCTTTGTAGGTATCTGTTTAAGAATATTACAATTTAATAGCTCTTTGTCTGTTATATGGTACAGTAAGTTCACAGACTGTTAAATCATGAGAATCCGTTGACTCAAAATGTGCATTTTCTGATAATACAGAAGATCATGAGTAATTTAGTTCCTTACTGTGTGAACGTGATGATAAGGTTTTATGTGTAATAGGTGTTACTTTTCTTTCTATCATACTAGCTTTATTCCAATATCCACACTTGCGCAACTCTGTGATAGGCTGTGTCTCATCTCGATATGCTGGATTTTGCTCTTTTGTATGCACACCACGTAAAGAATACTGGTTTTGGGATAACAGTTGTAGCACACCAGATGAGACACTAATAAAAGCTTTTAACACATGAATTCTTATAGTTGTTAGAAACTCCTATACCTCTCTTGGGTCAGGATTTGTTAAGTAAACTGTAAGCTCAAATAACATTTTTTGAGAATTCTGTTTAGTTGCATGGCCTACAAGAAGCTGCTTGGATGATGCAGATCTGCTTGTGCAAGTGAGAAATCTCCAAGGAAATTTCGAATGCTGTATTTCCACTAGTATTAACAGCCAGTGTTTTGATAAAGCAAATACTGCACTGATAGATCTGAAACAGAACTTCGATCCAGTAAGGGAAAACAATATCCAATAAATATGACAACTGAAATGGAGTTGGAAACTTTGAGGAATAAATTTATGAAAACCTTACAGGCTGACTGCATTCAGTTGGACTTGCAGATTTGTCTAGTAATAGCTACAACATAGAAACAACCTGTGCCTATTGTGGGACAGTATGATGAGAATGCTAACAGACTGATATACCAATTGTCACTCTGATCAAGAAATGCAGGGAATGAATTTAAGTCTTAATAGGCCATGATCCTTTTGTCACATATGTACCATTTGTGAAATTTAATTTTGATTTTTTATTTGCAATCTACATCTTTGTAAATTGCACTAGCTGATTTTTTTAACAGCACAGCTTTTGGCATGCCTAAATGTAAATTGCTGCAGAACCTGCAAGCCTTTAACATCAGGTCACAGACCACACGTCTATCTGGTCTGATCAGACATACTTGCACACTTTTTGTTGATGGTTCTGGGAAGTCTCACAAAGCTGTAGTGGTTTGGTGTGAAGATAACAATTGGCATCATCATTATGTAAAAACCATTGAAGGTTCAACCCAATTAGCAGAATTTGGTGCAGCTTTACATTACTTAGAGCTTTTTAAGGAGGAACCTCTAAATTTGGTTTGTGATTCTGTGTATGTAGTCAAGGTCCAATGCACGTATCTGATTCTGAGCTGGGTTTTTTTTTGTTTTATTTTGTTTTTCTTTTTAAGCAAAAAGGGGGGAGAAGTAGGGAAAAGACCACAAAACCAATTGTCAACAGCATTGTATGTGATGAATCACTTATATCTAAGTGGTGCAGCCTAAATTTACCCCGTGATGAGACACTTTGCAAGTATGACCCAAAACCATGCTAAATCAGAAATAACCTACATTAATTATGGTCAAATCACTAGTTAATGGTAAATGGAAAAGGCCACATCAATTGATAACCTGGGGAAAAGGTTATGCTTGTATCATTACAGGCCGAGGATTGACGTGGATTCAACAAAGATTCAACGGATGCAGACGGACAGGAGGGAGATAAGTTGTGAGGACTGTTTCAGATGTAAACCGTGGATCCTAATTCATTGTTATAGATGCTCACAGACCTGGTGGTCTAGAAGACCATTAGCAACCAGGTGGTGTACCTTCTATGGAGAATGGCAATTTGAACAATCAGCAGGAGAGCCAAAAGGGTGATATTACATTAGATAGTCAATGCAAAAATGAGGTAAAATTATGAGACATTCCTACCATAGTATCTACTGCACTCCTTCTCACTAGTCTAGCGGCTGGTAAAGCTTTAGGAGACATATCAAAGTTAAGCTATTCATCTTTTAAACAGGCTAATCTAACTTCTGAGATACTAACTGTATTAATAGTAGATGTTGATGGTATTAGGCATGTTACATTTCAAAATCGTGTTGCTATAGATTTTTGTTGTTATCGTAAGGACATGGTTGTGATGAATTTAAGAAAAAGCTGTTGTATTAACTTGGTTAATCATTCTGGATCTCTTCATAGTACTTTAGATAAACTAACCCAGCACGTTAATAAGATTATCATAGCAGAATTAGGGTTTGACAAATGGTCGGTTGTTGTTTGATCTTTTTATGTAAGGCTTAGCTACATTATATGTAACTGTAATCATTGTTAATCATATGTTGTATGCCGCAGTGTATTTCAAAGATGATTCCGTGCATTGTAAACACGGCCTGGCTGGTTCAAAATCAAAAAGGAGTAATTGTGGCAGATTTAAGGGATTTTCTTGAGGTTGCTGTGTGGATGGGTTTCTATTAGATGGAGATTTATTTCTGAACCAGCCAAAGGAATCTCAAGGCCATCTCGAAGGCTGAAAAACAACACCTGCTGTGGGAGTGAGGCCTCAGGGCCTCAACAAGATGTATATATAAGGAGGCTTGTTTCTGCAATAAATGGCTTCGCTTGAATTCATATTGTATTGTGTGGAGTCCATGATTTTTCACCCTCGCAGTTTGGCTCTCTCAAAATTTGTCGAAGTCTTTCAAGCTCTGTCATGCCCTGGTGGGCTTTTTCTAGTTTTGTCAAGCTTAGTTGGCCTCTCTCGGGTTTTCTCAGAGCATGACAGGAGGGCCCAACAAAGCGAGACAGATCCTGACAGAATGTGACAGTGCCTGACAGAACACAACACTGTCTCACAGGGCCCAAGAAAACCCGACAGATCCTAACAGAACTCAACAGGGCCTGACAAATTCAGACAGCACCTGACAGTGAACTATAGAGTCCAGCAGGGCCTGACAAGTCTGACACAGAGCGACAGAGCCTGAAAGGGCTCAACAAAACATTACAGAGCACGACAGGGCCTGACACAGCTTGAAGAAGCCTTACAGATCCCACAGATCCTGACAGAACCCAACAGGGCTTGACAGAGCAGGACAGGGCCCAACAAAGCCTGGCAGAGCCCGACAGCACCTAGCAGATTCTGACAGAACCTGACAGAGCCCACCAGGGACTGAAAGAGCCTGACAAAACCCGAGAGACCCCAACAGAGCTCGACAAGCTAAACAGAGCCCACCAGGGTCTGACAGAGCCGAACACAGCTCAACAGGGTTCGACAAACCCTGACAGCACCTGATATTGAACAATAGAGCCTGGCAGGACCTGACAGAAGCTGACAAAGTGCAACAGAGACATAAAGAGCTCAACAAAGCATTACAGAGCCTGACAGGGCCTGACACAGCTTGACAGAGCCTTAGAGATCTCATCAAAGCCTGACAGAACCTGACAGAGCTTGAAAGAGCCCATCAGAACCTGACAGGAATTGACAGAGCCCAACTAAGCCCAACAATGCCCGACAAAGGTTGACAAGGACCAACAAAACCAGATAAAGCATGACAGAACTTGAAAGAGCATGATAGGGCCTGAAAGAACATGGTAGGGCCTGGCAGAGCCAAACAGGGCCTGACAGAGCCCAACAGAACTCAACAGGTCCTGACAAATCCTGACAGCACCTGACAGCGTACTATAGAGTCCTGCAGGGCCTGACAGAGGCCGACAAACTGCGAAAGAGCCTGAAAGAGCTCAACAAAACATTACAGTGCACAACAAGGCTTCACACAGCTTGACAGAGCCTTACAGATCCTGACAGAACCTGACAGAGCCCAACAGGGCCGAAAAATGCTTGAAAGAGCCCAAAAGTGCCCAATGGAGCCTGACAGAGCTCGAGAATAACCAACAGAACCTGACAAATCTCGACAAGACTTGACAGACCCGTAAAAGATGTGGACAGAGCTTGACAAGGCCCAATGGAGCCTGACAGGACATGACACAGATCGGCAGTGCCCTACATGCCCCCAAAATATCTCGACAAAACCTAATATGGCCCAACAGACCACAACAGAGGCCAACAAAGCCTGAGAAAGCCCAACAGATCCCAGCAGATTTGGACAGAACCCGACAGGGCCTGACGGGAACTGAAAGAGACCAATAGGGTCTAACAAAGCACAGTAAGGCTTAACATAGCCTACCAGACACTGAGAGAGCCTGCAAGAGCATGACAGAGACTTACAGACTTCAACAAAGCTTGACATAGCCCAACAGAACCTGAGAAAGCCTGACAGAGTGCGACAGAGTCTCATAGGGCCTGACAGAGCTCAACAGGGCCTGGAAGAGCCTGAAAAAACTCAACATGGCCAGAAAAATCCCAACATCTCCTTTGAGCCAACTATAGAGTTCAGTAGGGCCTGACAGAGGCCAACAAAGCGCGACAGAGGCTGAAGGAGCTCAACAAAGCATTACAGAGCATGACAGGACCTGACAGAGCTTGACAGAGCCTTACAGATCTCGACAGAACCTGACAGAACTCGAGCAGGCCCCACAGAGTCAGACTTTGTTGTGCTCTGGCGTGCTCTGTCAGTCCCTGGCGGGCTCTATCAGGATTTGTCTGGCTCTGTCAGGCCCTATCAAGTGTTGCTGGGCAGTGTTAGGCTTTGTTGGGCTTTTTTGATCCCAGTCGGGCTTTGCCAGTCTTTGTCCATCTTTGACGGATCCTGTCAGGACCTGTGGGGCTCTGTAAGCCCTTTTTGGGCTCTGTCAGTCTCTGTCGTGATCTGTCAGGCTCTTTTAGGCTCTGTTGTGCTCTGCAGGGCTCTTTCAATCCCTGTCAGATTTTGTCAATCTCTTTCAGGCCCTGTCACTCTCTGTATGGCTTTCTCGAGATCTGTTTCTCTCTTCCGGGCTCTGTCAGGTGCTGTCAGTCTCTGTCAAGCTCCTTTGGGCTCTTTCTGCCCTACCAGACTTTTTCTGGCTCTGTAAAGCCCTGTCATGCTCTGTCAGGCCTTGTCGGGCTCTTTCGATCCCTGTCGGGCTCTGTCAAGCTTTGTCAGGCTTTGTCGGGCTTTCTTGCCCTTATTCTGGCTTGTATGGCTTTGTTGGGTTTTGTTGGGCTCTGTTGGGTTTTTTCAGGATCTGTCAGGGCCTGTCGGGCTCAGTCAGGATCTATCATGCTCTGGCGGGGTCTCTCAGTTCCTGGTAGGCTCTTTCAGGCCCTGTCATGCTTTTTCAGGCTCTGTTATGCTTTATCTGGCTCTGTTGGATCTTGTCAAGAGCTGTCAGGCACTGTCAGGCTTAGTTGGTGTCTGTCAATTCCTATCAGGTTCAGTTGGGCGCTTTCAAACTCTGTCTGTCCCTCTCGAGCTCTTTCAGAATCTGTAAGGCTCTTACAAGCTGTGTCAGGCCCTGTCAGTCTCTGTCAGGAATTGTCGGGCTTTGTTGGGCCTTGTTGTGCTGTGTGAGGCCCTGTTGGGTTCTGTCAGGCTCTGCAGGACTTTCAATCCCCGTCAGATTTTGTCAGGCACTTTCAGTCCCTCTCCGTCTCTTTGTGGCTTTGTAGAGATCTGTCGGTCTCTCTTGGGCTCTGTCGGGCTCTGTCATGCTCTTTCAATCCCTGTCGGGATCTGTCAGGCTTTGTCAGGCTTTCTCGAACTTTCTTGCCCTTATTCTGGCTTTGTGGGGCTCTGTCATGCTTTCTTGGGATATATTGGGCTCTGTCAGGCCATGTCAGGTTTTGTAGGGGTCTGTAGGGTATTGTCAGGCTCTGTTAGATATTGTCAAGCACTCTCAGGTTCCTTTGTGTACTTTTAAGCTCTTTCAAGCTTTGTTGGGCCGTGTCGGGCTCTGTAATGTTTTGTTGAGCTCATTCAGGCTCTTTCACAGTTTGTTTGCCTCTGTTAGGCCCTGTTGGACTCTACAGGGCTTTCCTGCCCTTATTCAGGCATTGTCAGGCTCTGTCAGGTTTTGTTGGGCTCTGCCAGGCCCTACTAATCCTGACATGGCCTGACGGTACTTTATAGACCTTGAGAAAGCCTAACAGAGCCCAAAAAAGCCTGAATAAGGCCAAGAAAGGCCAACAAAGCTTGACAGAGCCTGACAGGTATCAAAAAGCCCTGACAAAGCCCGACAGAACTCGACTGTCTAGGTTTAAGGTAAGGCGGCAATAAACCATGGCAGACGCACCCTGTTACTCCCTTTAACTTCCGCCACCCCTTTCCTTTACAAAGACTGAGAAAACCTGACAAACCATGACAGGGCTTTACAGAGCCTGAAAAAGCCTTGTGAGGCAGAAAGAGCCCAAAAGAGCTTGAGAGAGACCAAAAGAGCCTGACAGAGCCAAAAACAGACCTACAGATGTAGACAAAGCCATACAGAGACTGACAGGGCCTGACAGAGCCTGACAAAACCTGACAGGGATTGAGAGATCCCTGCAGATTCTGACAGAGCCTGACAGACAGCGACAGACCCCGAAATGAGCTTACACTGCTTCACAGGTCCTTACAGAAGCCGTCAAAGCTTGACAAAACCCAACAGGGGTCAAAAAAGCCCAACAAAGCCCAACACTGCCCAACAACGCTTGACAAAGCATGACAGAATGCAATACAACCCAGCAGAGCCCAAGCAGGCCCCACAGAGTCAGACAGAAGCCGACAAAGCCCGATATTGCCCATCACAGCCCGAAAATTCCCTAGAGAGCCTGACATAGATAGACAGAGCCCGTCACGGCCTAAAAGACCTGGACAGAGATTGACTGGAATGTGGTCATGGATGGCTGTGTCCTTTACAGGAAAGACAGGCCAGCCAGGCATGGTGGTGGAGTTGCTCTCTATGTGAGAGAGCAACTACAATGTACTAAATTCTGCCCAGGAGCAGATGAAGAACAAGTTGAGAGTGTATGGGTCAGAATCAAGGGGCAGGCTGGGAGGGGTGACACTGTTGTAGGTGTCTATTACAGGCCACCAGATCAGGCTGAGGAAGTTGATGAGGCCTTCTATGGGCAGCTGAGAGTGGCCTCACAGTCACAGGCCCTGGTTGTTGTGGGTGATTTTAACTTCCCTGATGTTTGCTGGAAGGACCATTCAGCCAGCCAGCCACAGTCCAGGACGTTCCTCCAGTGCATTGATAATAACTTTCTCATGCAAATAGTGGAGGAGCCGACCAGGAGAGGAGCACTGCTGGATCTCATCCTCACTAACAAGGAGGGTCTGGTCGAAGCAGTAAAGGTTGAGGGCTGCCTGGGTTGCAGTGACCACGACATGGTGGAGTTCAGCATCTTGTGTGGTAGAACCAGGGCAACAAGTAGAATTGCAACCCTGGACTTTAGCAGGGCTAACTTTGGCCTTTTCAAGCAATTGCTGGGGGAAATCTCATGGGCAAGGCTGCTTGAAGGTAAAGGGGCCCAAGATACCTGGGTGGCATTCAGGGACTGCTTCTTCCACGCTCAGGATCAGAGCATCCCCACACGCAGGAAGTAAAGGAAGGGAGCCAGGAGGCCTGTGTGGTTAAACAGGGATCTGTTGGGTATGCTCAAGCAGAAGAGGAGAGTTTACAGGTCATGGAAGCAGGGGCTGGCCACTTGGGAAGAATATAAGGCTGCTGTTAGAGGATGTAGGAAGGCAGCTAGGATAGCCAAGGCCTCCTTAGAATTACAGCTGGCGAGAGGGGTCAAGGACAGCAAAAGGAGCTTTTTCAAATATATAGCGGATAAAACCAGCACCAGAGGCAATGTAGGCCCACTGATGAATGGGGTGGGTGCCCTGGTGGCAGAAGATACAGAGAAGGCAGAATTACTGAATGCCTTCTTTGTCTCTGTCTATGCTGCTGGAGGCTGTCACAGTATCACAGTATCACAGTATGTCTGGGATTGGAAGGGACCTCAAAAGATCATCTAGTCCAATTCCCCTGCTGGAGCAGGAACGCCTAAGTGAGGTCGCACAGGAACATGTCCAGGCGGGTTTTGAATGTCTCCAGAGAAGGAGACTCCACAACCCCCCTGGGCAGCCTGTTCCAGTGCTCTGTCACCCTTACTGAGAATTTTTTTCTCAAATTTAAGTGGAACCTCTTGTGTTCCAGCTTGATCCCTATACCCCTTGTCCTATCATTGTTTGCCACTGAGAAGAGCCTGGCTCCATCCTCGTAGCACTCACCCTTTATATATTTATAAACATCAAACATGTCCTGGGGAGCCCTGTACCCCTGAGACCCCAGATGAAGTCAGGTCAATGGAGGAGTTTGCTTTAGGTGATGAGGACTGAGTTAGGGAGAAATTAAATAGTCTGGACATCCATAAATCCATGGGTCCAGATGGGATGCATCCGCGGGTGCTGAGGGAGCTGGCTGAAGTCATTGCTATACAGCTCTCCAACATCTTTGCCAAGTGTTGGGAAATGGGAGAGGTGCCCGAGGATTGGAGGAAAGCAAATGTCACTCCAGTCTTCAAAAAGGACAAGAAGGAGGACCCGGGTAATTATAGACCGGTCAGCCTCACCTCTGTCCCTGGGAAAGTAATGGAACAGCTTATCCTTGGTGCCATCTCAAGGCACATCAAGGATGAGAGGGTTATTAGGGGCAGTCAGCATGGCTTTACCAAGGGTAAGTCATGCTTGACCAACCTCATAGCCTTTTATGAGAATGTAACAAGGTGGATGGATGATGGCAGAGCCGTGGATGTGGTCTACCTTGACTTCAGTAAAGCCTTTGACACAGTCTCTCACAGCATCCTCACAGCTAAGTTGAGGAGGTGTGGTCTAGACAATAGAGTAGTGAGGTGGGTTACAAACTGGCTTAAGGAGAGAAGCCAGAGAGTGGTAGTCAATGGTGCGGAGTCTAGTTGGAGGCCAGTATCTAGTGGAGTGCCTCAGGAGTCTGTACTGGGGCCAGTATTATTCAATATATTCATTAACGATTTGGACGAGGGAATTGAGTGTACTATCAGCAAGTTTGCTGATGATACTAAGCTGGGAGGAGTGGCTGACACGTCAGAAGGCTGTGCTGCCATCCAGCAAGACCTGGACAGGCTGGAGAGTTGGGTGGGGAATAAGTTGATGAAATTTAACAAGGGAAAGTGTAGAGTCCTGCTCTGGCAGGGGAATTGGACTAGATGATCTTCGGAGGTCCCTTCCAATCCCAAACATACTGTGATACTGTGATACTGTGACAAGGTGCGACAGAGCCTGACAGAGCATGACACAGATTGACAGTGCCGTACATGCCCCAAAAAATCCTGACAAAGCCTGATATGGCCTGACAGATCATGACAGAGCCTGAGAAAGCCCAACAGATCTCGACAGTTTCTGACAGAACATGACAGGGCCTGACAGACCACGGCACAATCCAGCAAAGCCCAACAGACCTTGACAGGGCCTGACACATCCTGACAGAACCTGATAGAGCCTGCCAGAAACTGACAGAGTGCACAAGAGCCACACATAGCCCGACAAAGCCCAAGAGAGCCCAATAGAGCTTGACAAAGCTTGACAGAGCCCACCAGGGCCTGAAAGAGCATGACAGGGCCTGCCAGAGCCCTACACAGCTCAGCAGGGTTCGACATATCCTGACAGCACCTGATAGCAAACGATAGAGCCCGGCAGGAACTGACAGAGGCTGACAAAGTGAGACAGAGACTGAAAGAGCTCAAAAAAGCATTACAGAGCCTGACAGGGCCTGACACATTTGACAGAGCCTTACTGATCTAGACAGAGCCCGACAGGACTAGACAGAGCTTGAAGAAGCCTAACAGGGCCTAGCACATCTTGACAGAGCCTTACAGATCCCGACAGAACGTTACAGAGCTCGACAGAGCCCAAAGAAGCTTGAAAGAGCCCAAAAGCCCGCAATGGAGCCTGACAGAGCTCGACAATACCCAACAGAGCCTGACAAAACCTGACCGAGCCCTACAAAACCTGACATGGCCTGATAGAGCCTGATAGACTTTGAGAAAGCCCGACAGAGCGTCGCAAAGCCTGACTAAGGGCAAGAAAGCCTGACAAAGCCTATCAGAGACTGACAAGGATCAAAGAGCGTAACAAAGCCTGACAGAAACTGACAAAGCCTGACAGAAACTGACAAAACCTGACAAGGCCTGACAGAGCATGACAGTGCTTAACAGAGCCTGAAAAAGCCTGGTAGGGCAAAAAGAGTGTAAAGGAGCTTGACAGACCCAGACAGAGCCTGACAGAGCCCGAGAGAGACCGACAGATCTCAACAAAGTCACACAGAGACCGACAGAGCCTGAAGGAGCCTGACAAATCCTGACAAAGCATGACAGGGCTTTACAGAGCCTGAAAAAGCCTAGTAAGGCAGAAAGAGCTCAAAAGAGCTTGACAGAGCACAACACAGCCTGGCAGAGCCAAAAAGAGATCTACAGATCTAGAAAAAGCCACACAGAGACAGACAGGGCCTGACACAGCTTGACAGAGCCTTACAGATCCTGACAGAGCCTGACAAGGCCTGACAGAGCATGACAAGTCGTTACAAAGCCTGAAAAAGCCTGGTAGGGCAGAAAGACCCCCCAAAAGCTTGACAGTGTCTGACAGAGCCCAAGAGTCAGAGAGAGACAGACAGGGCCTAAAAGGGCCTGAGAAAACCTGACAGGGATTGAGAGAGACCTATAGAGCCCAACAGCCTACGCAAACCCAACAGTGCCTGACAGATTGCAACAATGACCGACAAAGTTCAAAATGAGCTTACAGAGCCCCACAGGTTGTGACAGAAGCCGTCAAAGTCCGACAGAAATAAAAAAAGAACAACAAAGCCCAACATTAACCGACAGGAACTGACAGAGTACATAAGAGCCACACAGAACCTGACAAAACCAGACACTGACAAAATATGAAAGATCCCAACAGAGCCCGAAAAAGCTTGACATAGCCCACCCGGGCATGACAGAGCCTGACAGACTTCGAGAAACTTGACAGAGCCCACCAGAACCTGAGAGAACCTGAGAAAGCCTGACAGAGTCTGACACAGTCTCACAGGGCCTGACAAAGCCTGACAGAGCCCAACAGGGCCTGACAGAGTGTGACAGAATCCGACAGAGTCCGCCAGAGACTGACAGATCCCGCAAGAGCCTGATAGAGCCCAACAAAACCTGAAAGAGCCCAAGAGATCTCCACAAAGCTTGACAGAGCCCACCTAGGCCTGACAGAGCAGAATAAGGCCTGCCAGAGTCCAACACAGATCAAAAGGGTTCGACAAATCCTGACAGCGCCTCATAGCGAATGACAGAGATCGGTGGATCTGAAAGAGTCTATAAAAGCGCGACAGAGACTAAAGGAAATCAACAAAGCATTACAGAGCCTGACAGGGCCTGACACATTTTAACAGAGCCTTACAGATCCCAGCAGAACCTTACAGAGCCCAACAGGGCCCAACAAAGCTTCAAAGAGCCCAAAAGTGCCAAATGGAGCCTGACAGAGCTCAACAACACCCAACATAGCCTGACAAAAAAGGACAGAGCCCTACAAATCCTGACATGGCCTGACAGGACCTGACACAGCTTGACAGAGCCTTACAGATCTTAACAGAGCCCGACAGGGCCAGACAGAGCTTGAAAGAGCCCAACAGAGCCTGACAGGAATTTACAGAGCCCAAAAGAGCATGACATGTGGAGGGGTTTCTGTTAGATGGACATTCGTAGTTAAACCAGCTAGGCTCAAAGGAATTTCAAGGCCAACTTAGAAAGCTGAAAACAGGACCTGCCGTGGGAGAGAAGCAGCTCTACAATAACAAGGCCTCAAAATGATGTAAATCAACGGACCTATCAGCAGTGAGTCTTCAGTGCTTGGACAGCTCGTGAACATAGATGATATCCAATTAGTGAATGCATGCTTGGAGCGTAGACACGTGATCAGAGAATAGTTGCATATATAAGGAGGCTTGTTTCTGTAATAAATGACCTTGCGTGACTCACATTGAATCAGAATGCTGAGTTCTTTATTCACTCCAACAATGACAGGGCCTGAAAGAGTCTGATAGGCCCTGACAGAAACTAAGAGAAACTCAGAGAGGCTGCCAGTGCATGACAGAGCCCGAGAGAGCTTTACAGACTTGAACAAAGCTTGACAGACTTCGAGAAAGCTTGACAGAGCCCAACAGCACCTGAGAAAGCCTGATAGAGCCTGACACGGTCTCACGGGGCCTGACAAAGCCCGATCGAGCTGAACAGGGCCTGACAGAGCCCAACACAACTCAACAGGTCCCGACAAATCCCCACAGCACCTGACAGCAAACTATAGAGTCTAGCAGGGCCTGATAAAGCATGACAGAGCCTGAAAGAGATCAACAAAATTTACAGAGCACGAAAGGGCCTGAATAATGGCAAGAAAGCCTGAAAAAGTCTGACAAAGCCTGACAGAGCAGGACAGGGCTTTACAGTGCCTGAAAAAGCCTGGTAGGGCAAAAAGAGCCCAAAGGAGCTGGACAGAGCCTGACAAATCATGACACAGATTGACAGTGCGTTATATGCCTTAAAAAAGCCTGACAACGCCTGATATGGCCTGACAGAGCCTGACAAAGCCTGAGAAAACCAAACAGAGCCCGATAGATCCTGAGAGAACCCGACAGGGCCTGACAGAGCACGCCAGGGACCAACAAAGCTTGAGGGAGCCCAAAAGGACCTGACAGAGCATGAGAGAACTTGACAGAACCCACCAGGGACTGACAAAGCATGCCAGGGCCTAACAAGGACTGACTCTGTGGGGCCTGCTAGGGCTCTGTCAGGTTCTGTCCATATCTGCAAGGATCTGTCAAGCTGTGTCAGGCCCTGGCATGCTCTGTAGTGTTTTGTTGAGCTACTTCAGGCTCTGTCGCGTTTTCTCAGCCTGTGTCAGGCCCTACTGGACTCTATAGTTCGCTGTATGGCACTGTCGAGATTTGTCTGGCCCTGTCGAGTTCTGTTGGGCTCTGTCAGGCCCTGTTGGCCTCTGTTGGGCTTTGTCGGGCTCTGTGAGACTGTGTCGGGCTCTGTCAGGCTTTCTCAGGTGCTGTTGGTCTCTGTCAAGGTTTGTCGAAGTCTGTCAGTTTCTGTCATGCCTTTGTGGGTGCTCTCAGTTTTTGGTAGGCTCTGTTAGTCCCTGTCGTCCTTTGTCAGAGCCTATCAGTCTCTTTGAGTTCCTGGCAGGCTCTGTCGGGTTCTGTTAGGATCTGTCAGGCCCTGTTAAGGTCTGTTGGTCTTTCTTGGGCACTGTCGGGGTCTGTCAGGATCTCCCGGGATCTGTTGGGCTTTCTCAGGCTTTGTTTGGCTCTGTCATGCTATGCTGGGCCATATCAGGTTTGTCAGGCTTTTTTGGGGCATGTAGAGAACTGTCAATCTGTGTCATGCCCTGTCAGGCTCTGTCGGGCCTTTTCAAGCTCTCTCCAAGTCTTTTACAACGTGACGGGCTCTGTCTATCTATGTCGGGCTCTCTACGGCATTTTCGGATTGTGATGGTTGTGGATGGCTTTCTGTTAGATGGAGAGTTGTTATTGAACTAGCCAGGCCCAAAGGAATTTCATGGCCATCTCGGAAAGCTGAAAACAGGACTTGCTGTGGGGGTGAGGCAATTCTGCAATAACAGTGCATCAACATGACGTAAATCAACGCACCTATCAGCAGTGAGACTCCAGTGCATGGACAGCTCGTGAACATAGATGATATCTAATCAGTGAATGCATGTTTGGAGCGTGAACGCGTGATCTGAAAATAGTTGCATATATAAGGAGGCTTGTTTCTGTAATAAATGGCTTTGCGTGATTCACATTCAATCGGAATGCTGAGTACTTTATTCGCTCCAATTGATGGTCTCTATCAGGCTTTTTCGGCTTCTGTCTTACTCTGGGGGGCTCTGTAAGCCCCTTTTTGGGCTCTGTCAGTGTCTGTCACGATCTGTAAGTCTCTGTTGGGATTAGTTGGGCTATGTAGGGCTCTGTCAATCCCTGCCACATTTTGTCAGGCTGTTTCAGGCCCTGTCGGTCTCTGTGTGGCTTTCTCGAGATCTGTCAGTCTCTTTTCGGCTCTGTCAGGCTCTGTCATGCTTTATCTGTCTCTGTTGGGTCTTTTGAGCTTTGTTTGGTATGTCGGGCTTAGTTGGGCTCTGTCAATTCCTATCAGGCTCCATTTGGCTCTTTCAAGCACTGTCTGTCCCTGTTAAACTGTCGAGATTTTTAAGGCTCTGTCAAGCTGTGTCAGGCCCTGTCAGGCTCTGTCAGGCTTTGTCGGGCTTTCTTGCCCATATTCTGGAAGTGAGGGGCTCTGTCAGGCTTTCTCACAGTCTATGGGGCTCTGTCAGGCCATGTCAGAATTTGTTGGACTCTGTCGTGTTTTGTCGGGCTCTGTTGGGTATTGTCAAGCTCTGTCAGGCTCCATTGGGCACTTTTTTGGACAACTGACTCACCTTCACGACGGCTCAAGTCTTGTTTCAGAGTCCTCAGCTTTGTTTTAGAAGGACCCGCTGGTGGCTTTGCTGTAGTAGCATGGGATAGCGGTGGAAGGAGTTTAGAAAGGGCTGTGGGAGGAGCTGTAGAAGGGCTCTCTTCTTCCTCCTCTGATTCTTCTTCATCATCACCCTTCCAGAAGCAACCTCTCCTTGCTCTGTTGCAGAAGGACCCTCTGCTTCCTCTTCCTCATCTTCCTTCACAATGGATTCCAATTGTGCTTTCTTTTGCTTCCTCTTTGTTGGAGCAATAAATACTGCTCAAGTCTGAATGGCCACATTACATGTTGTGGGGGTTTGAGTGGATGCAGAAACTGACGTTGCAGTTTTAGTGGCTGCTGTATCCAAGTCAGGAACTGGAGCTGCTGCAGAGTCTGTCAAGGGAGGTGCAGTATCTGTCACAGACGTTGTAACTTTAAAAGTGGCAACTCCTGCCAAAGGAGTTAGAATCGCTACAGCCCTCCCTAACAGTTTTATCACCAGCAAAGACTGACACACATCCCAGAGACCCAATAATACCAACAAGCTTCACTCAAAGGTCCAGGGATATTAAAAATTTCCAAGAGCATCTGTGATTTTCTCTAATGACACAATCAGAGAATAGTTAAATAGCTCTCCTAAAATCTCACTTCTGAAACTGAGAAAACAAAAGGCACAGGTCTCTTCAATTTCTTCTGCTTCTACCGGAGAATTCCAAAAATGCATACTCCCAAAGTATGATAACAATGAGTAGAAATACATCATGGACTTAATTAAAATCACGTAAATCAGTGATACACAACCTAGGGTCACAGCTATTATAACAAGTTCATATCTACTTCCAAAAGTAATGTTCTGCACAAAAACATAAACAAGAAGAACTAACCCCAAAAAAGGCATTATTAAATCCAAATAGATTTGCAACAACATGCTTTAAAATCAAAAACAAACTCAAACCACAGTATGCTTTATGACCTGTAAAGCACACAGATCTATCATTTCCCAAAGTTTCCTCCCACCAGAGGATTCAAACACAGGCCACGCACATCAAAGCCCAATGCTCTCTCACTTATGCTACCCAGTAAGCTGTTTACAGTAACTGTCAGATACTGCTCATAGCCCGTCTCAGTCAAAAACCCATCCCTGCTCTGGTGCAATAAAATCTGTCATGATATCTCATGCACATCCGAGTCACAGCACCAATAAAACCTGTCACAGTTTCTCTTATCTCATCCCCGTACACTCTCTCTCTCTGTACACTCTCGTTTCCCTGGTACGGTCTCTTCGATCCCCATACAGGCCACCAATTAAATCTATCAAGGTTTAAGGCAAGGTGGCAATAAACCGTGGCAGACGTTCCCTGTTATCTCCTCACTTCCCGCCACCGCTTTCCTTTAGATCGGAAAGATGACTGGAAAGATAAGAGGAAAGGAAGAGAGACTTCAAGATGGAGAGTTTTAAAGGGTTTTACTAATGCTACTAATAAATAGAGAATATATATACAAAATATACAAAACCAAACTCAAGTGCTCGATGTGAAGTTGGCATCACTCCAGCAGCAGCAGAGCTGGGTGTGCGGAGCTGGCGTGGCTCCAGCAGATGCAGCTCAGGCCCCCGGAAGTCATGGGTGGGACTGTCATGGAGGCACCCCGAGGCTAGTTTAAGGGACAACAGGGTCCAAAACAACTTTTATTAAACCGGTGAGAAACAGGGTTTTAGCACTCCAAAAGTGACTTAAATAAAGGTTTGGATATCAGTTGAGGAAAATTATTAAAGGGCAGCAACTAGTACAACAGGTGGTCCACAGAGTGCATGCACATGGCTTCACCAAAACAATGTCAGAGCCGTCTCTGAGTCCGGGAGGAGTACACACTTGCCTGAACACGGTGCGGGATTATTTTAAAGAGATACATGTACTCGTAGTGAGTACAAAAAGTGTACACTTATGATTCAGCGAGGGTAAATTTATAATACACTCGCAATTCTGCGAGGGTTAATACGCGTGCAAATGTGCACGGAAAGCTACACGTGCTTATGTGGAAGCACGGGAGGAAAATACACCCGCGATTATGCGAGGATTATTTTTACACGTGCTCATATAGAGCACGGAAAGTTACATGTGCATATGTGCACGGAAAGTATAAATACACTTGCAATTCTGCGAGGAGAAGTTTTACACACGTGATGGCAAGGCAAGCGGAGTCTCCATCTCGTGCCCCCAGAAACCTGGGACAATGGGTGGAGTCTCGACGATAGTCCCGTTTTTTATAGGCTGATCAGATCTGACTGTAGGCATTCCAGAAGCTTCTCTGCACCCCCACACTGGCTGTGGGGTGCTCCTGAAGCCTCCAAACATCCCCCACACTGGCCGCGGGCACCCAGCGGCTCACTGGCGCCTCGGCACTCCCTTCTAATGGCCCTGGCCAGGGTGCTCTGGGGCCAAACAAAAGAAGCTGTTAGCCTCAAACAGCAGAGAGAGAGGGAGATGTGTCTATTCCTTCCATACTGAAGGAGGGAAGGGGAGAGAGGGGGGTTTGCATCCTGCCACAGGGACTTCACAGCAAACCGGAACCTGGTTGCAGGGATGCAGGGCCTGAGGCCTTTACATCACAGGCAGACAGACAGGATCTTCTCTAGATGCCGGCTATGGTCGAAGAGCTTGACCCTCATGATCATCCTCTTACATAGGGAATATGACGATTATGGGATGGCATACTTCCGTTGGTCAGTTCTAGTCACCTGTTCCATCCACCCGTCCTCAAACACGCCCCTCTCACAACTGAATGTGGGAAAACTTATCAGTCTTTCTTAGCTACCATAGTAATAAATCTAAACACGAGCTTCATCAGCATTCCGTTGGTCTCTTAGAATTATAGAATCATAGAATCATAGGGATTGGAAGGGACCTCGAAAGATCATCTAGTCCAATCCCCCTGCCAGAGCAGGAACACCTAGATGAGGCTACACAGGAACGTGTCCAGGTGGGTTTTGAATGTCTCCAGAGTAGGAGACTCCACAACCTCCCTGGGCAGCCTGTTCCAGTGCTCTGTTACTCTCACTGAGAAGAAGTTTCTTCTCAAGTTTGAGTGGAACCTCTTATGTTCCAGCTTAAACCCATTACCCCTTGTCCTACCATTCCTTGTCACCGAGAAGAGCCTGGCTCCATCCTCATGGCACTCACCCTTTATATATTTATAAATATTAATAAGGTCACTCCTCAGTCTCCTCTTCTCCAGACTAAAGAGACCCAGCTCCCTCAGTCTTTCCTCATAAGGGAGGTGCTCCACTCCCTTAATCATCTTTGTTGCCCTACGCTGGACTCTCTCCAGCAGTTCCCTGTCCTTCTTGAACTGAGGAACCCAGAACTGGACACAATATTCCAGGTGTGGTCTCACCAGGGTAGAGTAGAGAGGACAGAGAACCTCTCTCGACCTACTAACCACCCCCGTTCTTATCAACACCGAGTACAGCATCCTAGGAAAAATATGCAGGGTACAACTCAGTAAAGTACAGCCACCTAGAAGAACTTAGCTCAAAGAAAAATCACTAAAAGAGAACCGGTCTTGTTTTTAACAAAACCAGGATACCAGTTCACCCAAGGATACAGCAAGGATGCACCCAAGGATTATTATCTTTGCAAGGTGTCAGCGAACTCCTGTTTCTCGTACAATAAGTTAGACAAAGCTAAGCAAGGCTAAGCAATAGGGATGCGGGTTAAAATGTTAGCTTTCTAATTGTTAGCTCTTTGAGTCTTAAGTGTTAGTTAGTTAATTGTTAATTCCCTGTATCTTTCCCCCCTTTTCTAAGAGGTTAGTAAATTCTTTTACTAATGTGATGATTCTTTATCTATGTTTTCTCTGGCCACAGGTAAGAAGACTACTTCTATCTGAGAAAACCCATCTCTGTCCTTAAACATTTTATCCTTAAAATTTTTATTGAGGTCTTTCTGGCTCTGTCATGCTTTGTCGGCTGCGTTAGGCTCTGCTGGAATATATAGTTCGCTGTCAGATGCTGTCAGGATTTGTCAGACCCCGTCGAGTTCTGTCAGGCATAGTCATGCCCTGTTGCACTCTGTCAGGCTCTGTTGGGCTTGGTGAGACTGTGTTGGGCTCTGTCAGGCTTTATCAGGTTCTGTTGGGCTCTGTCAAGCTTTGAGAAAGTCTGTCGGTCTCTCTCATGGCCTGGATGGTTCTCTCAGTTTCCAGCAGTCTCTGTCAGGCCCTTTGTGGCTCTGTTGGGCTTTGTCGGGCCCTGGGAGATTGTGTCGTGCTCTGCCAAGCTTTGTCAATGTCTGTCAGGCTCTCTCATGCCCTGAAGGGCTCTCTCAGTTTCTGGTAGGCTCTGTCAGGCCCTGTGTTGCTCTGTTAAGCTTTGTCAGGCCCTGTGAGACTGTGCTGTGCTCTGTCAGGCCCTGTCATGCTCTGTCAGGGCCTTTCGGGTTCTGTTGGGCTCTGAAGGGTTTTGTTGGGCTCTGTCATGCTCAGTCAGGCCCTGTTGGGATCTGTCAGAATCTCTCCAGATCTGTTGGGCTTTCTCAGGCTTTGTTGGACTCTGTCGTGATGTCACATCTGGGAGTCGTAAAGCAGGCTCTGTCATCAAAGCATTACCAAGTTCTTCAGAGGCTCGTGTAGCTGCTTTATTCCATTGCAGGTGTTTCTGTTGTGTGGCCATTAGTGCATACAATGGCTTGACAAGCAATCCATAATCATAAATCCACAACTGGCACCACCCTGTCATGCCCAAAAAGGTCCATAATTCTTTTACAGTTTCAGGCTTTGGACCTTGGCATATAGCCTGTCCCAGGGTCCTCTGCCCTACACTAATTTCATAGCACAAAGAAGTTACTTGTTGCTGTATCATCTGGGCTTTCTTCTGTGATATCCGGTATCCTTGGAGCCCCAAAAAGTTCAGTAAACATAGAGTTCAGGTTATGTATGTCTCCTTTTTTCTGGTAGTGATCAAAATGATTGCTGATCATTTACCTCCAGAGTAATTTCTCCTTTTTCAAATGTGATTACTACATCCATTTGTTCCAACAGATTTCTCCCCAAAATAGGTTTTGGGGAATTTAGCATACATAAAAATTTATAAAAGCCTACTTGCTTAGCCAATTTGTGTTTCAAAGGTTCACAAAAATACGCCCTTTCACTTTGGCCAGTTGCTCCCTTTACTTACCATGTAATCGTTATTTATTGGCTATCTACCATTAAGACTTTTTCAAAACTTGTTACTGTTTGTTTCTCTCTCTGCCTCCTTCCTCTGTACCTTCCCCAACATTCATTTTCCCAATATGCATTGATCTCTCTCTAAAGGCTTTCAAAGCCTTCCAACATCTTTAGTTCCCTACTTTCTCATCCTTTTAACAATCTTCCTCTTCCCTGTTACTAAATACTCTCCGAGCTTCATCTTAGAACATTTCCAAATTTCTACTTTCTGTTGCTCTCAGTTTCTATAACTTCTCTAAGGGAGCTTGCACCATTTCAACTGCTAGATGCTGCCCTGAAAGGCAAATGGCTTCCCCCCCACTTTTGCTGCGTCAAGCAGCAGCTTTCCTATTTATTTTTTTTTTCTTTCTCTCCTTACTGCAGTATAGACACAGGTGAGGCCACGCAAACAGGGGAAGTTGAGTTTATCTTGCAGCTTGGCACAGACCTGAAATGTACGTTATAGCACAGGCCTGGGATATTTCGCTTTTTTGGTTTTCCATTTAATTCCAGTAATAATACACTTCATATGCAATTCCAATTAGCTCAGCAATAGTTACATTCCTCAGTCCCATTTACCTTTTGCAGATGTCAGAGAAACAGCATATTAAACATAAGTCCATTATTTCCATTATTATCCTAGATCCAATTCAGTTCATATTCACTTAGACACCACTTTTAAATACAATCTCTCCCAAGCTCACATCCATCATAACATTTAGTTTGTTCTTTTTCCATATCTCTGACTAGCACATCAATTCAATACGAATCAGAGTTCAACAACTTAAATCCTTTCCTGGTTGAAAAATTATTAGATAACAATAAAAGTAAATTAAATTAAAGTACTGTATCTCATCCTGTTTTCCAAGTTCTGCAGAACAACATTTAATTGCCACTAATTGATATAATCCCACATTCAAACCACAAGTGAATACAATATTGTTTCAAACTTTCTTTTATCAGGTTTCCCCAGTAAGTAACTCTGATGCATCCTAAGGAGAGCAAGATGGTATTCTAATGGAACTGGTTTCCATTTTGTTATTATGTCCCTGATTTTGAAGGGTGAAAAACATATCTGCATATACTTCCTTACACCATGCGCACTGTAATTTTAACTCATATGTCATGTGACTTAAATCAAGGTGTTTTAAGCTCATCTTCTGCTTTATATAGATCACAGGCTAAAGCATACCACCATAAACAGGAATTGCTGTAATTAGCACACACACAGCTCACATAGACACGGATGGTTGGTTTTACGATTTACAAGTTAATTTACGATTTAGAATGGAATGTATGGAATGCCCGGGTATTTACAAAAGATAATAAGCAGTTATAGAACAATTATTTCTTTTTCAGTATTACCTTTTTCAGCAGCAGTGCTTTCTGTTACCTAATTCACCCAAGGATGCACCCAAGGATTATTATATTTGCAAGGCGTCAGCGAACTCCTGTTTCTCGTACAATAAATTACACAAAGCTAAGCAAGGCTTGGTGATAGTGATGTGGGTTAAAGGGTTAGCTCTCAGTTTAAGTCTTTAAGTGTTAATTAGTTAATTGTTAATTCTCTGTACCACTGCTGTACTCCATAGTTCACTGCCAGGTGATGTCAGGATTCGTCGGGCCCTGTCGAGTTCTGTTGGGCGCTGTTAGGCCCTGTGAGACTCTGTCGCACTGTGTCATGCTTTTTCAGATACTGCTGGGCTCTGTCAAGCTTTCTTGAAGTCTGTCAGGCTCTCTCAGTTTCTGATAGACTCTGTTAGGCCCTGTCAGGCTCTGTCACAGTCTGTCAGTATCTGTAAGGCTCTGTCAAGCTGTGTCAGGCCCTGTCGTGGTCTCTCATGCTTTGTTGAGCTCTTTGAGGCTCTGTTGCACTTTGTTGGCCTCTGTCAGGCCCTGCTGGACTCTATAGTTCACTGTCAGGAGCTGTCAGGATTAGTTGGGCCCTGTCGAGTTCTGTTGGGCTCTGTCACGCCCTGTTCAGCTCTGACGGTCTTTGTCAGGCCCTGTGAGACTATGTCAGGCTCTGTCAGGCTTTATAGAGCCTGACAAAGCCTAGTAAGCCAGAAAGAGCTCAAAAGAGCTTGACAGAGCACAACACAGCCTGGCAGAGCCAAAAAGAGATCTACAGATGTAGACAAAGCTATACAGAGACTGACAGGGCCTGAAGGAGCCTTACAAAACCAGACAGGGATTGAGAAGCCTTGGAGAAAGCCCGATAGAGCCCCACAAAGCCTGACTGAGGGCAAGAAAGAACAACAAAGCCTGATATGGACTGACAGATCACAACAGAGCTTGACAAAGACTGAGAAAGCCCAACAGATCCTGAGAGATCTTGATAGAACCTGACAGAGCTTGCCAGGAACTGACAGAATGCACAAGAGCCACACAGAACCTGACAAAACCCAAGGGACTGACAAAATATGAAAGATCCCAAAAGAGCCCGAAAAAGCTTGACATAGCCCACCCGGGCATGACAGAGCCTGACAGACTTCAACAAACTTGACAGAGCCCACCAGAACTTGAGAGAACCTGAGAAAACCTGACAGAGCCTGACACAGTCTCACAGGGCCCGACAAAGCCTGACAGAGCCCAACAGGGCCTTACAGCACCCAACAGAACTCGACAGTGCATTACAGAGTGTGACAGAACCCGACAGAGTCCGCCAGAGACTGACAGAGCCTGCAAGAGCCTGATAGAGCCCAACAAAACCTCACAGAGCCCAACAGAGCTCGACAAAGCTTGACAGAGCCCACCAGGGCCTGACAGAGCACAACAAGGCCTGCCAGAGCCCAACACAGCTCAACAGGGTTCAACAAATCCTGACAGCGCCTAATAGTGAGCGACAGAGCTCGGCGGGATCTGAAAGAGTCTGAAAAAGTGTGAAAGAGACTAAAGGAGATCAACAAAGAATTACAGAGCCTGACAGGGCCTGACACATTTTAACAGAGCTTTACAGATCCCAGCAGAACCTTACAGAGCCCGACATGGCCCAACAAAACTTGAAATAGCCCAGAAGCGCCCAATGGAGCCTGACAGAGCTCACCAATACCCAACAGAGCCCGACAAAAAAGGACAGAGCCCTACAAATCCTGACATGGCCTGACAGGACCTGACACAGCTTGACAGAGCCTTACAGATCTTGACAGAGCCCAACAAGGCCAGACAGAGCTTGAAAGAGCCCAACAGAAACTGACAGGAATTTACAGAGCCCGAAAGAGCATGACAGGGCCTGAAAGAGCCTGATAGGGCCTGACAGAAACTAAGAGAAACTGAGAGAGGCCACCAGTGCATGACAGAGCTTGACAGAGCTTGACAGACTTCAACAATGCTTGACAGAGCCCAACAGCACCTGAGAAAGCCTGATAGAGCCTGACACGGTCTCACAGGGCCTGACAATGCCCGACTGAGCAGAAGAGGGCCTGACAGAGTCCAACACAACTCAACAGGTCCCGACAAATCCCCACAGCACCTGACAGCAAACTATAGAGTCTAGCAGGGCCTGATAAAGCATGACAGAGCCTGAAAGAGATCACCAAAATTTACAGAGCACGAAAGGGTCTGAATAATGGCAAGAAAGCCTGAAAAAGTCTGACAAAGCCTGACAGAGCAGGACAGGGCTTTACAGTGCCTGAAAAAGCCTGGTAGAGCAGAAAGAGCCTAAAGGAGCTGGACAGAGCCTGACAAATCATGACACAGATTGACAGTGCGTTATATGCCTTAAAAAAGCCTGACAACGCCTGATATGGCCTGACAGAGCCTGACAAAGCCTGAGAAAACCAAACAGAGCCCGATAGATCCTCAGAGAACCTGTCAGGGCCTGACAGAGCACGCCAGGGACCAACAAAGCCTGAGAGAGCCTGAAAGGACCTGACAGAGCATGAGAGAACTTGACAGAACCCACCAGGGACTGACAGAGAACGCCAGGGCCTAACAAGGTCTGATTCTGTGGGGCCTGCTAGGGCTCTGTCAGGTTCTGTCCATATCTGTAAGGATCTGTCAAGCTGTGTCAGGCCCTGGTGTGCTCTGCAGTGCTTTGTTGAGCTCCTTCAGGCTCTGTTGCGTTTTGTCGGCCTCTGTCAGGCCCTACTGGATCCTAGAGCTCGCTGTATGGCACTGTCAAGATTTGTCTGGCCCTGTCAAGTTCTGTCGCACTCTGTCAGGCCCTGTTGGTCTCTGTCAGGTGCTGTTAGGCCCTGCAAGACTCTGTTGCACTGTGTCATGCTTTCTCAGGTACTGCTGGGCTCTGTCAAGCTTTGTTGAAGTCTGTCAGACTCTGTCATGACCTGGCAGGCTCTCTCAGTTCCTGGTAGGCTCTGTTAGGCCCTGGCATGCTCTGTGAGGATTTGTAGGGCTCTGTCAGGTTTTGTCGGGTTCTATTGAGTATTGTCAAGCTCTGTCAGACTCCATTGGGTGCTTTTGGGCTCTTTCAACTTTTTTTGGGCCCTGTCAGGCTCTGTCACAGTCTGTTGGGATCTGTAAGGCTCTGTCAAGCTGTGTCAGGCCCTGTCGTGGTCTCTCATGCTTTGTTGAGCTCTTTGAGGCTCTGTTGCGCTTTGTTGGCCTCTGTCAGGCCCTGCTGGACTCTATAGTTTGCTGCCAAGTGCTGTCAGGATTAGTCGGGTCCTGTCGAGTTCTGTTGGGCTCTGTCACACCCTGTTCAGCTCTGACAGTCTTTGTCGGGCCCTGTGAGACTATGTCAGGCTCTGTCAGGCTTTCTCAGGTTCTGTCAGGTTCTGTTTGTCTCTGTCAAGCTTTGTCAAAGTCTGTTGGGTTCTGGCGAGCTCTGTCATGCCCAGCCGGGCTCTGTCAAGATTTATTGAGTTCTGTTGGGCTCTGTCAGGATCTGTCAGGATCTGTCAGGCCCTATTGGTCTCAGTCAGGATCTTTCATGCCCTGGCGGACCGTCTCAGTTACTGGTAGGCTCTGTTAGGCCCTGTCATGCTCTGTCAAGCCCTAGCATGCTCTTTCAGGCCCTGTCATGCTCTTTTGGGCTCTGTCATGCTTTATGTGGCTCTGTTGGTTCTTTTGAGCTTTGTTGGGCACTGTAGGGCTTAGTTGGGCTCTGTCAATTCCTATCAGGCTCTGTTAAGCTCTTTCAAGCTGTTTTAGGCCCCGTTAGGCTCTGTAATGCTCTGTTGAGCTCTTTTAGTCACTGTCACACTTGCTCAGACTCTGCCAGGTCCTGCCGGGCTCTATCGTTCTCTCTCCGGAGCTGTTAGGATTTGTCGAACCCTGTTGATCTGTGTTGGGCTCTGTCAGGCCCTGGTAGGCTCTGTCTAGCTTTGTTCAGCTCTGTTGGGGTCTGTAGGGTTTTGTCAGTTTCTGTCAGTTACTGACGGGCTCTGTCGGGTTCTGTCGTGCTCATTCAGGTTCTATCGGGCTTTGGTGGGCCCTGTCGTGCTCTGTATGGCGCTCTTGGGTTCCGTCAGTATCTGTTGAGCTTTCTTGGGCCCTGTCATGCTCTGTCAGGCCGTGTGGGGTTGTGTCAGGCTCTTTCAGGATCTGTTGGGCTTTCTCAGGCTTTGTCGTGCTCTGTCATGGTCTCTCCGGCCATATCAGGCTTTGTCAGGCTTTTTTGGGGCTTGTAGGGCACTGACAATCTGCGTCATGTCCTGTCGGGCTCTATCAGGCCTTTTCAAGCTCTGTCCTGTTCTTTTGGCTGTGACGGGCTCTGTCAGGCCCTATCAGGCTTTTTAAGGCCCTGTCATACTCATTCGAGCACTTTCACGCTTTATCTGGCTCTGTTGGGGCTTGTCCAGCTTTGCTGAGAACTGTCGGGATTAGTTGGTCTCTGCCAATTCCTGCCAGGTTCTGTTGGGCTCTTTCAACCTCTGTCTGGCCCTGTCGTGCTCTGTCAGGCCCTGTTGAGTTCTGTCAGAATCTGTTGGGATCTGTTGGGCTTTGTCAGGCTTTATCAGGTTCTGTTGGGACATATCAGGCTTTGTCGGGCTTTGTCGGTCTTTCTTGCCCTTATTCAGGCTTTGTCGTGCTCTGTCGGGCTTTCTAGGGGTCTATCGGGCTCTGTCAGGCCATGTCCGGATTTGTAGGGCTCTGTCGTGTTTTGTCAGGCTGTGTTGGGTGTTGTCAAGCTCGGTCAGGCTCTGCTGGGTGCTGTTTGGCTCTTTCAAGATTTGTTGGTTCCTGTCAGGCTCTGTCAGGTTCTGTCAGGATCTGTCAGGCCTTGTCAAGCTCTGTCAGGCTTTGTTGGGCCCTGTCATTCTCTGTCAGGCCGTGTCAGGTTCTGTCAGGATCTGTCAGGCCTTGTCAAGCTCTGTCAGGCTTTGTTGGGCCCTGTCATGCTCTGTCAGGCCGTGTCAGGTTCTGTCAGGATCTGTCAGGATCTGTAAGGCTCTGTCAAGCTGTGTCAGGCCCTGTGAGACTGTGTCGGGCTCCTTCAGGCTTTCTCGGATTCTGTTGGGTTCTGTTAAGCTTTGTCGGGCGCTGTCGGCTTACTTGGGCTCTGTCAGTTCCTATCAGGTTCTGCTGGGCTCTTTCAAGGTTCTGTCAAGCTGTGTCAGACCCTGTCAGGCTCTTTAATGCTTTGTGTGGGAGATTTGAGGATTTTCTTGAACTTAACGTGTGGATTGGTTTCTATTAGATGGAGTTTTGTTATTGAACTAGTCAGGCCCAAAGGAATTTCAAGGTCACCTTGGAAAGCTGAAATCACGACGTAAATCAACAGACCTATCAGCAGTGAGACTCGGGCGTGTGGACAGCTCGTGAACATAGACGAAATCCAATCAGCTAATGCATGCTTGGAGCGTGAACGCAGGATCAGGAAATAACTGCATATATAAGGAGGCTTTTTTCTGTAATAAATTGGCTTCACTTGAATTCATATTGGATTGTGTAGAGTCCATGATAATTTGCCCTCGCCCTTCGTTGAGCTCTTTTAGACTCTTTTGCACTTTGTCAGCCTCTGTCAGATCCTGCTGGGCTCTATCATTCGCTGTCAGGCACTGGCAGGATTTGTCGAACCCTGTTGAGCTGTGTTGGGCTCTGGCAGGCCCTGTCATGTTCTGTCAAGCCCTGGTGGGCTCTGTCAAGCTTTGTCTTGCTCTGTTGGGCTCTCTCAGGTTTTTTCAGGCTCTGAGTGGCTCTTGCACACTCTGTCAGTTCCTGGCGGGATCTGTCAGGATCTGTCAGGATCATTCAGGCTTTGTTGGGCACTGTCGTGCTCTTTCAGGCCCTGTCGGGTTCTGTCAGGATCTGTCGGGATCTGTTGGGCTTTCTCATGCTTTGCCGGGCTCTGTTGTGATCTCTCGGGCTATATCAGGCTAGCTTGGGCTTTTTTTGGGGCATGTAGGGCACAGTCAATCTGAGTCATTTCCTGTCAGGCTCTGTCAGGCCTTGTCAAGCTCTGTCCAGGTCTTTTATGTCGTGACAGGCTCTGTCTATCAATGCTGGGCTCTCTAAGGCATTTTTGGGCTGTGATGGGCTCTATCAAGCTTTGTCAGCTTCAGTCTGACTCTGTGGGGCCTGCTCCAGCTCTGTAGGGTTTTGTTGGGCTCTGTCAGGCCCTGTCAAGCGTTGTTGGACAGTGTTGGGTTTGTTGGGCTTTTTTGATCCCTGTCGGGCTTTGTCAGTCTCCGTCGGACTTTAACGGCTTCTGTCAGAACCTGTGGGGTTCTGTAAGCCCCTTTCAAACTCTCTCGGTCTCTGTTGCAATCTCTCAGGCTTTATTGGGCTTTGTCAGGTTCTTCCAGGTTCTGTAGAGCTCTGTCAATCCCTTTCAGGATTTGTCAGGCTCTTTCAGGCTCTGTAGGTCTCTGTGTGGCTTTGTCGAGAAATGTCGGTCTCTCTCGGGCTCTGTCAAGCACCTTTGGGATCTTTCTGCCCTACCAGGCTTTATCAGGCTCTGTAAAGCCCTATCGTGCTCTGTCAGGCCTTGTCAGGCTCTGTCAGGTTCTGTCGGTCTTTGTCAGACTCTTTCAATCTTTGTCGGTCTCTGTCATACTTTGTCAGGCTTTTCAGATCCTGAGAGATCTTCACAGAACCCAACAGAGCTCACCAAGAACTGACAGTGCACAAGAGCCACACAGAAACTGACAAATCCCTAGAGAGCCTGACAAAACCCAAAAGATCCCAACAGATCCCGACAAAGCTTGGCAGAGCCCACCAGGGCATGACAGAGCCTGACAGACTTTGACAAACTTGACAGATCCCAGCAGAACCGAACAGAACCTTAAAAAGCCTGACTTAGCCCAATATAGTCTCACAGGGCCCGACAAAGCCCGACAGATCACAACAGAACTGAACAGGGCCTGACAGAGCGTGAAAGAGCCCAACAGAGCCCACCAGGGACTGACAGAGTCCACAAGAGCCTGAAAGAGCCCGACAAAACTTGACAGAGCCCAACAGAGCTCGACAAAGCTTGACAGAGCCCACCAGGGCCTGACAGAGCACAACAAGGCCTGCCAGAGCCCAACACAGCTCAACAGGGTTCGACAGCTCCTGACAGCGCCTGCCTGAAAAGCCAACCCGAAACCAAACAGAGCCAGATAAAGCATGACAAAGCCCGAAAGAGCATGCCAGGGACTTAAAGAGCCAGATAGGGCCTGGCAGAGCACGACAGTTCCCAACAAAGCTTGGCAGATCCTGACAGAGCACGACAGGGCCCAACAAAGCCCAAGAGATCTTTACAGACTATGACATGGCCTAACACAGCATGACACAGTCTCATAGTGTCTGATAAAGCCCCACAGAGCCCAACAGGGTGTGACAGAGCCCAACAGAACTCGACAAGGCCCGACAAATCCCGACAGCACCTGACAGAAAACTGTAGAATTCAGTAGGTCTGACAAAGGCCAACAAAGAGCGACAGAGCCTGAAAAAGCTCAACAAAGCATGACAAAGCACGACAGGGCCTGACACAGCTTGACAGGCCCTTACAGATCCCAACAGACTGTGACAGAGCCCGACAGTGCCCAACAAAGATTGAAAGAGCTCAACCGTGCCCAGTGGAGCCTGACAGAGCTTGACAATACCCAGTAGAGCCTGACAAAACCAGACAGAGCCCGACAAATCCTGACATGGCCTGACAGAGCCTGATGGACCCCGAAAAAGCCTAACAAAGCCCCACAAAGACTGAATAAGTGCAATAGAGTTTGACAAAGCCTGACAGAGCCTGACAGAGCCTGACAGAGCCTGACAGGGATCGATAAAGGCTGACAAAGCCTGACAGAACCCTTGAGCTTGAAAGGGGCTACACAGCCCCACAGGTGCTGACAAAGCCTGAGAAAGCCTGACAGAGCCGGACAAGGAAAAAAAAGCCCAACAAAAACCAACACTGCCCAACAATGCTTAACAGGGCCCGACAAAGCCCAACAGAGCCCAAACCGGGCCTGAAAGAGCCCGACAGAACTCCATAGGGCCCAACAAATCCCGACAGCACCTGTCAGTAAACTACAGGGTGCAGTAGGGCCTGACAGAGCGTGAAACATCTCCACGAATCATTACGGAGCACAACAGAGCCTGACACAGATTGACAGAGGCTTACAAATCCCAACAGAACCTGACAGAACCCAACTGAGCCCAACAAAGCTTAAAAAAGCCAAACAGCACCCAATGGAGACTGATAGAGCTCGACAATACCCAACAGAGCCTGACAAAACCCAACAGAGCCCTTGAAATCCTGACATGGCCTGACAGAGCCCAATAGATTTTGAGAAAGACTAACAGAGCGTGACAATGCCTTACAAAGCCCGACAGAATGAGACAGAGCCTGATAGAGCATGACAGGGCTTTACAGGGCTTTACAGAGACTGAAAAAGTCTGGTAGGGCAGAAAGAGTCCAAAAAACTTGACAGAGCCTGAAAAAGCCCAAGAGAGACTGATGGATCTCGACAAAACCACACAGAGACCTACAGGGCCTGAAAGAGCCTGACAAAACCTGACAGGGATTGACAGAGTCCTGCAGAGACAGACAGAGCCTGACAAAGCCCAGCAGAGCCTGAGAGATAGTGACAGAGCCCAAAAGGTGCTTACCGAACCCCACATGTTCTGACAGAAGTAGTCAAAGCCCAATGGAGACCGACAAAGCCCAACAGGGATCGAAAAAGCCTTAAAAATCCCAACACTGCCCTACAATGCTTTACAGGGCCTGACACAGCCCAACAAAACCCAACAGATCCTGACAGAACCCAACAGGGCCTGACAGATTATGGCAGAGCTCAACATAGCTCGACAAAGCTTGATAGAGCCCACGAGGGCCTGCCAGAGCACAACAGGGCCTGCCAGAGCACAACGCATCTCAAAAGGGCTCAACAAGACCTGACAGAGCCTGATAGCAAACGCTAGAGCCCGGCAGGTCCTGACAAAGGCTGACAAATTGTGACAGAGACTAAAAGAGCTCAACAAAGCATTACAGAGCCTGACAAGGCCTGACACAGCTTGACAGACCCTTACAGATCTCAACAGAGACTGACAGGGCCAAAAAGAGCTTGAAAGAGCCCAGCAGAACCTGACAGGAATGGACAGAGCCCAACTAAGCCCGACAGTACCTGACAAAGCTCGAGAAGGACCAACAGAGCCAGATAGAGCATGACAGAGCCTGAAAGAGCATGACAGGGCCTGAAGGATCCTGATAAAGCCTGACAGAGCACAACAGGGCCTAACAGAGCCTACCAGAAACTGAGAGATCCTGCCAGGACATGACAGAGCCTGATAGACATCGACAAAGCTTGACAGAGCCCAAAAGTACCTGAGAAAGCATGACAGAGCCTGATAGTCTCACAGGGCCTAACAGTGCTTGAAAGAACACGACAGGGCTTGAGAAACTCTGACAGCACCTGGCAGTGAACTATAGAGTCCAGCAGTGTTACAGGGAATTAACAAGTAACTAATTAACACTTAAAGAACTAACACTTAAAGAGCTAACAGAGAGCTAATACTTTAACTCACATCACTATTGCCTAGTGTTGCTTAGCTTTGTGTGATTTATTGTATGAGCAACAGGAGTTCGTTGACTCCTTGCAAAAATAATAATCCTTGAGTGCATCCTTGGGTGAACTAGGTAACAGAAACAGGGCACAGGACAGGAGATACACCAGTTTTAACCAACTCAGCAGTCTGAGTCCTAACCAACTCATCACAAAGGACCAAAGGTGAGCGTGTACAGAGAAGCGAACCGAGGTTAATGATCACTGTGCAGCTGCAACCAGGAGGAGCCGGAGGTGGAGACTATGGAAATGGTCTCCCGGAACTCATTGTAATAAGAACCGTCTTCTCGGGGACAGGTTACGAATATGTATAGGCGTTCGTGAAACTTTCATGAATATGTAACACTTCAGTGCATTTAACCAAGCTCAGAGCTGCTGAAAATTTACACACATATTAGGTGAATTTATTCCCTGTGTGTCTAGCCCTGTAAATACATATTTCTTTACAATCTTAAGCATTGTAAGGTCATTTTCAACTCCTCATTTTGGCGAGCTAGCCAGGAGGGTGTTCTGCTTGGCTGCAGGAACAGCTGAGAACGGCCAGCTTTGGCACGCCCTGAAGTTTCTTTTGGAAGAACTCCGCTCCCAGCTGTCATGCACTGGCGGACTCTCTCAGCTTCTAGTAGGCCCAACAGATTCTGACAGATCTTAACAGAACCCAACAGGGCCATAAAGAGCACGATAGGGCCCAACAGAGCCTGACAGAGTCCAACACGACCTGACAGATCCTGACAGAACTTGACAGAGCCCACCAGAGCTCAACAAAGCTTGACAGAGCCCACCAGGGCCTGACAGAGGCCAACACAGCTCAACAAGGTTCGACAAAACCTGACAGCGAAAGATAGCCCAGCAGGACCTGAGAAAGGCTGACAAAGTCTGACAGAGACTAAAAGAGCTCAACAAAGCATTACAGAGCCTGATAGGGCCTGACACAGCTTGACAGAGCCTTACTGATCTCAACAGAACATGAAAGGGTCAGGCAGAGTTTGAAAGAGCCAAACAGAGCCAGACAGAGCATGACAGAGACTGAAAGAGCATGACAGGTCCTGAAAGAGCCTGATGGGGACTGACAGAGCCCAACAGAGCTCGACAAGGTCTGACAGCACCCTCCAGGATCTGAGAGATCATGATAGGGCCTGCCAGAGCCCAAAACAGCTCAACACGATTCAACAAATCCTGACAGCACCTGATAGCGAACAACAGAGCCCGTCAGAACCTGAGAGATGCTGACAAAGTGCGACAGAGACTAAAAGAGTTCAACAAAGCATTACAGAGCACGACTGAACCTAACACATCTTGACAAGTGTTATAGATCCCGACAGAACCTGACAGAACCCAACAGGGCCCAACAAAGCTTGAAAGAGCACAAAAGCCCCCAATGGAGCCTGACAGAGATCAAGAATACCCAACAGAGCTTGACAAATCTTGACAGAGCCCTAGAAACTCTGACATGGCCTGAGAGAGTCTGAATAAGGGCTAGAAAGCCCGACAAAGCCTGAAAAAGCCTACCAGACACCGACAGGGATCGAAAGAGCCTGACAAAGGCCAACAGAACCCCATAGAGCCTGAAAAAGCCTGACAGAGCATGACAGGGCTTTACAGAGCCTGACAGAGCTTGACAGAGCCCAAGAGAGACCGACAGTTCTCAACAAAGCCACATAGAGATAGGGCCTGAAAGAGCCCTACAGAGACTGACAGAGCCTGAAAAAGACCAACAGAGTTTGACAGAACCTGACAGAGCCCTACAAATCCTGGCATCGCCTGACAGAGGCTGATCAAACCTGAGGAAGCCCAACAGAGCCTGACAGAGTCTGAGAAAGCCCAAGAAAACCTGACAGAGCCCAGCAGAGCTCGACAAAGCTTGAAAGAGCCCACCAGACCTTTACAGAGAACGACAGGTCCTGTCAGAGCCCAACACAGCTCAACAGGGTTTGCCAAATCCTGACAGTGCTTGATAGCGAACGATAGAGCCCGGAAGGACCTGACAGAGGCTGACAAAGTGTGACAGAGAGTAAAGGAGGTCAACAATGCATTACAGAGCCTGACAAGGCCTGACACAACTTGACAGAGCCTTACAGGTCTCAACAGAGTCTGACAGGGCCAAAAAGAGCTTGAAAGAGTCCAACAGAACCTGACAGTATTTGAAAGAGCCCATCTAAGCCCAACAGTGCCCGAAAAAGCTCGACAACCCCCAACAGAGTTAGATAAAGCATGATAGAGCCTAAAAGAGCATGAAAGGGACTGAAAGAGCCCGATAAGGCCTGACAGAGAACGACTGGACCTAACAGAGCCTACCAGAAACTGAGAGAGCCTGCCAGGGCATGACAGAGCCTGACAGACTTTGACAAAGCTTGACAGAGCCCAACAGAACCTGAGAAAGCCTAACAGAGACCGACACAGTCTCACAGGGTGATAGAACCCGACTGAACTTGACAGGACTTGACAAATCTTGACAGCACCTGACAGAAAATTGTAAAGTCCAGCAGGGCCTGACAATGCCAACAAAGCGTGACAGAGCCTGAAATAGCTCAATAAAGCATTGCAGATCACGATAGGGCCTGACACAGCTTGACAGACCCTGAGCAGGCCCCACAGAGTCAGACTTTGTTGTCCCCTGGTGTGCTCTGTCAGTCCCTGGTGGGCTCTGTCATGCTCTGTCGGGTTTTCTCAAACTCTCTTCAGCTTTGTAGGGCCTGACACGCTCTGTCAGGCCCTGTCAAATTCTGTCAGGATATGTCGGGCTCTGTTTGGCTTTCTCAGGCTTTGTCGAGCTCTGTTGTGATCTCTCGGGCCATATCAGGCTTTGTATGGCTTTTTGGGGGCATTTAGGGCACTGTCAATCTGTGTCATGCCCTGTCAGGCCTTGTCAAGCTCTGTCAAGATCTTTTAAGCTGTGACAGACTCTGTCTATCTACATCGGGCTCTCTAGGGCATTTTTGGGCTGTGATGGGCAATATTGGGGTTTGTCAGCTTCTGTCTCACTTTGTAAGGCCTGCTTGGACTCTGTCAAGCTTTTTTGGGCTCTTTCTCCCCTACCAGGCTTTTTCAGGCTCTGTAAAGCCCTGTCATGCTCTGTCAGGCCTTGTCTGGCTCTGTCAGGTTCTGTCAGGCTTTGTCAGGCTCTTTTGATCCCTGTTGGGTTCTGTCAGGCTTTGTCGGGCTTTCTTGCCCTTATTCTGGCTTCGTGGGGCTCTGTTGGGCTTTCTCGGAGTCTATCAGGACATGTCATGGTTTGTATGGTTCTGTTGGGTTTTGCCCAGCTCTGTCAGGTTTTGTCAGGCTTTCTCAGGCCCTGTCGGTCTCTGTGTGGCTTTCAGTCTGTCTTGGGCTCTGTCAGGTGCTGTTGGTCTTTGTCAAGCTCCTTTGGGTTCTTTCTGCCCTACCAGGCTTTTTCAGGCTCTGTAAAGCCCTGTCCTGCTCTGTCCTGCTCTGTCAGGCTTTGTCAGGCTTTGTCAGGCTTTTTCAGGCTTTCTTGCCCTTATTCAGGCTTTGTCGGACTCTGTCAAGTTTTGTCAGGCTCTGTTGGGTATTGTCGAGATCTTTCAGGCTCCAATGGGTGCTCTTGCGCTTTTTCAATCTTTGTTGGGCACTGTCAGGCTCTGTCAGGTTCTGTTGGGATCTGTAAGGCTCTCTAAATCTTTGTCGGATCCTGTCGTGCTCTGTCAAACTTTGTTGAGCTCTTTCAGGCTCTGTTGTACTTTGTCCTCCTCTGTCAGGCCCTACTGGACTCTATAGTTCGCTTTCAGGTACTCGACAGGGCTCGGCAAATCCTGACAGCACCAGGCAGTGAACTATAGAGTCCAGCAGTGTTACAGGGAATTAACAAGTAACTAATTAACACTTAAAGAACTAACACTTAAGGACTTAAAGAGCTAACAGAGAGCTAATCCTTTCACTGACATCACTATTGACTAGCCTTGCTTAGCTTTGTGTATTTTATTGTACGAGAAACAGGAGTTCGCTGACGCCTTGCAAAGATAATAATCCTTGGGTACATCCTTGGTGCATCCTTGGGTGAACTAGATTACAGAAACTCGGGCACAGGACAGGAGATACGCCAGTTTTAACCAACTCAGCCATCTGAGTCCTAACCAACTCATCACACCAGACCAAAGGTGACCATGTACAGAGAAGATGACCTGGGTTCACGATCACTGTGCAGCTGCAACCAGGAGGAGCCGGAGGTGGAGACTATAGAAATGGTCTCCCAGAACTCATTGTAATAAGAACTGCCTTCTTGGAGACACTTCATGAATATGTATAGGCGTTCCTAAAACTTTAATGAATATGTAACACTTCGCTGCACTTAACCAAGCTCAGAGCTACTGTAAATTTACACAGATATTAGGTGAAATTATTCCCTGTGTGTGTGGCGCCATGCAAATAAATATACCATACATCTTACGAGTTGTAAAGTAATTTACGCGCATCATCTGGCTCTCTCAGGCTGTGTCAGGCCCTGTCGTGCTCTGTAATTCTTTGTTGAGCTCTTTCAGGCTCTGTCGCACTTTGTTGGCACCTGTTGAGCCCTACTGAACTGTGTAGTTTGCTGTCAGGTACTGTGGAAATCTGTTGGGCCCTGTTGAGTTCTGTTAAGCTCTGTCAGACCATGTTGGGATCTGTAGGACTTTGTCAGGCCCTGTGAGAGTGTCAAGCTCTGTCAGACTTTCTCAGGTTCTGTTGGGCTCTGTCAAGCTTTTTTGGGCTCTTTCTGCCCTACTAGGCTTTTCAGGCTCTGTAAAGCCCTGTCATGCTCTGTCAGGCCTTGTCAGGCTCTGTTGGGTTCTATCGGGCTTTGTCACACTTTGACAGACTGTCTTGTCCTTATTCATGCTTTGTTGGCCTCTGTAAGGCTTTCTTGGGGTCTATTGGGCTCTGTCAAGCCATGTCAGGATTTGTAGGGCTCTGTTGCGTTTTTTTCAGGCTCTGTTGGGTATTGTCGAGCTCTGTCAGGGTCCATCGGGCGCTTTTGAACTCTTTCAAGCTTTGTTGGGCCCTGTCAGGCTCTGTCAGATTCTGTCATGATCTGTAAGGCTCTGTCAAGCTGTGTCAGGCCCTGTCATGCTCTGTGAAGCTTTGTTGAGAACTTTCAGGCTCTGTCGCGCTTTGTCAGCATTGTCAGGCCCTGCTGTCGGGTGCTGTCAGGATTTGTCAAACCCCAACAAGTTTTTTCGGGGACAGTCAGGCCCTGTTGGGCTCTGTCAAGCACTGTTAGGCCCTGTGAGACTCTACTGGGCTTTGTCAGGCTTTCTCAGATTCTGCTAGGTTCTGTCAAGCTCTGTCGAAATCTGTCAGGCTCTGTCATGCCCTGCCAGGCTCTTTCAGTTTCTGGTAGGCTCTGTTAGGCCCTGTTATGCTCTGTCAGGCTCTATCGGGCCTCTTTACACCCTGTCATGCTCCTTCGAGCTTTGCTATGCTTTACATAGCTCTGTCAGGCTCTTTCAAGCTGTGCCAGGCCCTGTAAGGCTCTGTAATGCTTTGTTGAGCCTTTTTAGTCTCTGTCGCACTTTGTCAGCCTTTCTCAGGTCCTGCCAGGCTCTATCGTTCACTATCAGGTGCTGTCAAGATTTGTTTAATCCTATTGAGCTTTCCTGGGCTCTGTCAGGCCTTGGTGGGCTCTGTCTAGTTTTCTGTAGCTCTGTCGGGTTTTGCCAGGCTCTATCACGCTTTTGCAGGATCTGTCAGTCCCTAGTGGGCTCTGTCAAGTTCTGTCATGATCTGTCAGGATTTGTTGTGCTCTATCAGGCTCTTGAGGACCTTGTCAGGCCGTGTGGGGTTCTGTCAGGATCTTTCAGGATGTGATGGGCTTTTTCAGGCTTTGTCAGGCTCTGTCGTGATGTCTCGGGCAATATCATGCTTTGTTGGGATTTTTGGGGCATGTAGGGCTCTGTCAAGCTGTGTCAGGCTCTTTTAGTCTCTGTCGCCATTTGTCAGCCTCTGTCAGGTCCTGCCGGGCTCTATCGTGCGCTCTCAGGCACTGTCTGGTTTTTTTGAACCCTTTTGAGCTGCATTGGGCTCTGACAGGTTTTGTCGGGCTCTATCAGGCTCTGTCAGGCCATGTCAGGGTTTCTAGGGCTCTGTCAGGTTTTGTCGGGCTCTGTTGGTTATTCTCTATCTCTGTCAAGCTCCATTGGGTGCTTTTAGGCTCTTTCAAGCTTTGTTGGGCCCTGTCAGGCTCTGTCAGGTTCTTTTGGCATCTGTAAGGCTGTGTCAAGATATGTTAAGCCCTTTTGGGCTCTTTCAAGCTCTGTCTGGCGCTGTGGGCTCTGTCAAGATCTGTAAAGGCTGTGTCAAGCTGTGTCAGGACCTGTCAGGCTTTGTAATGTTTTTTTGAGCACTTTTAGTATCTGTCGCATTTTCTTAGCCTCTGTCAGGTCCTGCATGACTCTATTGTTTGCTATCAGGTGCTGTCAGTATTTGTCAAAACCTGTTGAGCTGTGTTGGGCTCTGACAGGCCCTGTCATGTTCTGTCAGCTGCGAGCGGCGGAGGAACAAGCCGAGACGACTCAATATGAGTGATAAAGCATAGTTCGATTTATTAGCGATAACAGCACATATTTATACAGGTTACACTAATTATGCCTACTAGTCACTTACTAATTGGCTTAAGCTCTAATGATTACATTTGCATGGTCCTCCTACTCGCGGTTAGCCAGCTATGCAAGTTCCTCATTCTTTCAGCTCTCACTTCTTCAAAGTTGTTTATGAAACTTGTCAAGGTCACAGTGTCCTTGCCGTTTCTATTAAGATCAGCAATTTCTGCTGGGGCCTAGTTATACTAAGCTCCTGAGTCATGTCAAGCTACTAACTTATCTCTATCAAAACAAACTCTGCTCGCACAACTGTTCCATGGATCCATGTCCGTTATCTTTGAGTCATTTCCCGACAGTCAGCCCCTGTCGGGCTCAGTCAGGAACTGTCGGGCTTTGTTGGGCCTTGTCATGCTCTGTCAGGCCTTGTCAGGTTCTATCAGGATCTGTCGGTTTTTGTTGGGACGTGGCGTGCTCTGTCAGGCTCTGTCGGGTTCTGTCAGGATCTGTCAGGATCTGTTGGGCTTTCTCAGGCTTTTTCGGGCCCTGTCGTGATCTGTCGGGCCATATAAGACTTTGTCAGGATTTTTGGGGCATGTAGGGCACTGTCAATCTGTGTCATGCCCTGTCAGGCTCTGTTGGGCCTTGCCTAGCTCTTTCCAGGTCTTTTAGGCCGTGAAGGGCTCTGTCTATCTATGCCCTGCTCTCTAGGGCACTTTTTGGGCTGTGATGGTCTCTATTGGGCTTAGTCAGCTTCTGTCTGACTCTGTGAGGCCTGCTCAGGCTCTTTTGGGTTTTGTTGGACTCTGTCAGGCCCTGTCAAGTGTTGTTGGGCAGTGTTGGGCTTTGCTGGGCTTTTTTGATATCTGTCAGGCTTTGTCGGTCTCCGTTGGGCTTTGATGGCTTCTGTCAGGACCTGTGGGGCTCTGTAAGACTTTTTCGTGCCCTCTGGGTGTCTGTCGCAATCTGTCAGGCTCTTTCAGTCTCTTCTGGGCTTTGTCAGGCTCTGTCAGGCTCTTTCAGGCCCTGTCAGTCTCTGCATGGCTTTGTCGAGATCTGTTGGTCTATCTCAGGCTCTGTCGTGATCTGTTAGGCTCTGTCAGGCTTTGTCAGACTTTTTCAACCTTTCTTGCCCTTATTGAAGCTTTTTCGGGCTCTGTTAGGCTTTTTCAAGGTCTGTCGGGCTCTGTCAGGCCATGTAAGGATTTTAGGGCTCTGTCAGGTTTTATCGGGCTCTGTAAGGCTCTGTCAAGATGTGTTAAACCCTTCCAGTCCCTTTTAATCTCTGTTTAGCTTTGTCAGGCTCTGTCGAGATCTGTAAGGCTGTGTCAAGCTGTGTGAGGCCATGTCAGGCTCTGTAATGCTTTGTTGAGGTTTTTAGTCTCTGTCACACTTTGTCACCCTCTGTCAGGTCCTGCCAGGCTCTGTCGTTCGCTGTCAGGCGCTGTCAGGGTTTTAGAACCCTCTTGAACTGTGTTGGTCTCTGTCAGGCCCTATTGTGCTCTGTCAGGTGCTGGAGGGCTCTGTCAAGCTTTGTCGAGTTCTGTTAGGCTCTGTCGGTTTCTGTCAAGATCTGTCAGACCCTCTCGGGCTCAATCAGGAATAGTCAGGCTTTTTTGGGCCTTGTCGTGCTCTCTCAAGCCCTGTCAGGTTCTGTCAGGATCTGTCAGGATCTGTCGGGCTTTGTTGGGACGTGGCATGCTCTGTCAGGTCCTTTAGGGTTCTGTCAGGACCTGTCAGAATCTGCTGGACTTTCTCAGGCTTTGACAGGCTCTTTCGTGCTCTGTTGGGCCATATAACACTTTGTCAGGATTTTTGGGTCATGTAGGGCACTGTCAATCTGTTTTATGACCTGTCAGGCTCTGTCAGGCCTTGTCAAGCTCTGTCCAGGTCTTTTAGGCTTTGACAGGCTCTGTCTATCTGTGTCGGACTCTCTGGGGCATTTTCGGGCTGTGATGGGCTCTATCGGCCTTTGTCGGCTTCTGTCTGACTCTGTGGGGCCTGCTCGGGCTCTGTTGGATTTTGTTGGGCTCTGTCAGGTCCTGTCAAGCATTTTTGGGCAGTGTTGGGCTTTGTTTGGCTTTTTGGTCCCTGTCGGACTTCGCCCTTCTTTGCTGAGCTTTGACAACTCCTGTCAGGACCTGTGGAGCTCTGTAAGCCCCTTTCAGGCTCTGTTGCTGTCTGTCACGATCTGTCAGCCTCTGTCAGGCTCTATCTGGCTCTTTCGGGCTCTGTCAATCCCTGTCAGTTTTTGTCAGGCTCTTTTAAGCCCTGTCGGTCTCTGTGTAGCTTTGTCGAGATCTGTCAGTCTCTCTCGGGCTCTGTCAGGCACTGTCGTGCTTTCAATGTTTTTGGTGCCAGTTCTGCCCTATCAGGCTTTTTCAGGCTCTGTAAAGCCCAGTCATGCTCTGTCAGGCCTTGTCCTGCTCTGTGAGGTTCTGTCGGGCTCTGTCAGGCTTTGCCATGCTTTGTCAGGCTTTCTTGCCCTTATTCTGCCGTTGTACTGCTCTGTTGGGCTTTCTCAGGGTCTATCAAGCTCTGTCAGTGTTAGTAACAGAACCAGTTTTACAAAATGTTCCTGAAAGGATGAATCAGTTTTGTAAACTGTCCCTGAAAGGATGTTCAAGCATATCGTGTTCGAGTATACTCTTATCTTAACAACCTAGCTTTATCTTAGCCTAAATACGCATAGAGTGAGGAGAAGTACATTCAGTATCTCTGGAGGTTGAGCAAGTCAGCAGTTATCTAGCTATAGAAGTAATACGCCTGTGCAGCACCCAAAGGTGAAAGGGACAGAAGTGATGAAGACTACTTACTTCATTCTGAAGACCCCCTGAAAGACCACCAGAGGACACTGCAAATGATCAAAATAGTTCCAAGATGTTGCAATCAATGTTGCAACCAATGTTGAGTAACCGTTACGTATCTTAATGAATATATGAATATGTATGTGAATGGACTGTATAAATACTGTGTAACTTAAACTGACCAGCGAAACCAGCTTTGGGTGCGAACCCCTGGTTTCCCAGCGCTGAAATAAAGCACCGCATATAACTACACCTGTGGTTATGTGTCCTGATTGCTAACATCAGGACATGTCAGGATTTTTAGGGCTCTGTCGGGTTTCATTGCGCTCTGTTGGGTATTGTCAAGCTCTGTCAGGCTCCATTGGATGCTTTTGAACTCTTCCAAGCTTTGTTGGGCCGTGTCGGGCTCTGTCATGTTTTGTCGGTATCTGTAATGCTCTCTCAAGCCGTGTCAGGCCCTGTCATGCTCTGTAATGTTTTGTTGAGCTCTTTCAGGCTCTTTCACAGGTTGCCAGACTCTGTCAGGTCCTGCTGGACTCTATAGTTCGCTGTCAGGTGCTGTCGGGATTTGCCGGGACATGTCGAGTTCTGTTGGGCTCTGGCAGGTCCTGGTGGGCTCTGTCTAGCTTTGTCGAGCTCTGTTGGACTCTGTAGGGATTTATCGGGATCTGTCAGGCTCTTGTGGGCTCTGTCAGTCCCTGGCAGCCTCTGTCAGATTCTGTCTAAATCTACCAGGCCCTGTCGGGGTCTGTTGGGCTTTGTTGGGCCCTGTCGTGCTATGTCAGGCCCTTTTGGGTTCTGTCAGGATATGTCGAGATCTGTAAGGTTCTGTCAAGCTGTGTCAGGCCCTGTCATGCTCAGTAATTTTTTGTTGAGCTCTTTCAGGCTCTGTCGCACATTGTCAGCTGTTTCAGGCCCTGCTGGAATCTATAGTTCGCTGTCAGGTGCTGTCAGGATTTGTCGGACCCCATTGAGTTCTGTCGGGCACAGTCAGGCCCTGTTGGGGTCTGTTGGGCTTTGTTGGGCCCTGTGAGACTGTGTCGTGTTCTGTCAGGCTCTGTCGTGTTCTGTCAGGCTCTGTCATGTTCTGTCAGTATCTGTCGGGCTTTCTTAGTCTGTGTCATACTCTGTCTGGCCCTTTTGGTTTCTGTTGGGCTCTGTTTGGCTTTGTTGGGCACTGTCGTGGTCTGTCACGCCCTGTCAGGTTCCGTCAGGATCTGTTGTGATCTGTTGGGTTTTGTCAGGCTTTCTGAGGGCCTATTGGGCTCTGTAAGGCAACGTCCGGGTTTTTAGGGCTCTGTCATGTTTTGTCAGGCTCTTTTGGGTATTGTCTCACTCTGTCAGGCTCGACTGGGTGTTGTTTGGCTCTTTCAAGCTTTCTTGGACCCTGTCCTGCTCTGTCAGGTTCTGTCAGGATCTGTCTGGCACATCGGGCTCTGTTGGGGTTTGCTGGGCCCTGTCATGCTCTGTCAGACCCTGTCAGTCTCTGTCGGTCTCTGTCGCAATCTGTCAGGTTGTGTTGGGCTTTGTCAGGCTGTTTCAGGCAGTGTCGGTCTCTGTGTGGCTTTGTTGAGAACTGTCGGGCTCTCTTCAGCTCTGTCAGGCTCTGTCAAGCTCCTTTGGGCTCTTTCTGCCCTACCAGGCTTTTTCAGGCTCCATAAAGCCCTGTCATGCCTTGTCAGGCTGTGTCAGGTTCTGTTGGGCTTTGTCAGGCCCTTTCGATATGGCACTTGACAGAGCCCACCAGGGCCTGTCAGAATACGACAGGACCTACCAGAGCCCAACACAGTTCAACAGGATTCAACAAATCCTGACAGAGCCTGATAGAGAACGATAGAGACCAGCAGGACCTGCCAGACACTGACGAAGTGCGACTGAGAGTAAAAGAGCTCAAAAAAACATTACAGAGCCTGACAGGGCCTGACACAGCTTGACAGAGCGTTACAGATCTTGAAATGGCATGACAGAGCCTGACAGAGCTTGAAAGAGCTCAACAGAGCCGACAGATTTCGACAAAGCTTGACAGAGCCTTACAGAACCTGACAGAATCTCAGAGGGCCCGACAAATCCCGACAGCACCTGACAGCAAACTGTAGAGTCCAGCAGGGCCTGACAGAAGCCGACAAAGCATGACAGAGCCTGAAAGAGCTCAATAAAGCATTACAGAGCATGACAGAGTCTGACACAGCTTGACAGATCTTTACAGATCTCGACAGAGCCTGGCAGGGCCAGACAGAGCTTCAAAGCACCCAACAGAACCTGGCAGGAATTGACAGAGCCCAACTAAGGCCAACAGTGCCTGAGAAATCTCGAAAGAACCAACAGAGGCAGATAAAGCGTGACAGTTCACAAAATAGTATGACAAGGACTGAAAAAACTTGAAAGGACCTGACAGAGCCTGTCACAGCCTAAAAGACCTGGACAGATCTTGACAAAGCCCGACAGAAGCCGACAGGGCATGACACAGATTGACAGTGCCCTACAAGCCCCAAAAAAGCCCAACAAGGCCTGATATGGCCTGACAGATCATGACAGAGCCTGACAGGGACTGACAGAGCTTCAAAGTGCCCAATAGAACCTACACAGAATTTGACAGAGACCAACTAAGCCCGGCAGTGCCCGACAAAGCTTGACAAAGGCCAACAGAGCCAAATAAAGTTTGACAGAAGCTGAAAGAGTATGACAGGGCCTGAAGGAGCCTGATACGGCCTGACAGAGCACGACAGGGACCAAAAAAGCTTGACAGAGCCCGACAAGGCCTGAAAGATCCTGAGAGAACCCGACAGAGCCCAACAGAGCTTGACAAAGCTTGACAGAGCCCGCCAGGGCATGACAGAGTCCAACAAAGCCGAATAGAACCTGACAGAACCTGACAAAGCCTGACAGAGCCCGACACAGTCTCATAGGACCCGTCAAAGACCAACAGAGCTGAACAGGGCCTGACAGAGCTCAACAGATCTCAACAGGGCCCGAAAAATCCCCATAGCTCCTTACAATGAACTACAGAATCCAGTAGGACCTGACAGAGGCCGACAAAGTGCAACAGAGCTTGAAAGAGCTCAACTGTGGAGGGGCTTTGATAGATAAAGATTTGTTGCTGAATTAGTCAGGCTCAAAGGAATCTCAAGGCTGCTTCGAGAAGCTGAGAACAGAATCTGCTGTGAGAAAGAGGGACGTTCCACAATCAGCAGGGTCCTGGCGTGGCGTGAATCATCGGACATATCATCAGTGAGACTCCAGCACATGGACAGCCCATGATACTCATTTAGCGAATCCATGCTTGGAGCGTGGACGCGTGATTAGATATAGTTGCATATATAAGGAGGCTTGTTTCTGTAATAAATGGCTTTAGCGTGATTCACATTGAATCGACGTGTTTTGCTGAGTCCTTATTTCGCTCCAACACTCAACAAAGCATTACAGAGTTCGACAGAGCCTGACACAGATTGACAGAGCCTTACAGATCCCGACAGAACCTGACAGAGCCTGAGAGGGCCAACAAAGTTTGAAAGAGCCAAACAGCGCCCAATAGAGCTAGACAGACATTGACAATACCCAACAGTGCCCAACAAAACCCGACAGAGAGCTACAAATCCTGACATGGCCTGACAGAGCCCAATAGACCCTGAGAAAGCCCAAGAGATCCCCACAAAGCCTGAATAATGGCAAGAAAGTTTGACAAAACCTAACAAAGCCTGTCAGAGCCTGACAGTGATTGAAAAATCCTGACAAAGCTCAACAGAACCCGATAGAGCCTGACAGTGCTTGACAGAGCACAACAGGGCCCAACAAAGACCAACAGAGCTTGACAGGGCCTAACAAATTCTGATAGACCCCGACAAAGCCCGCCAGGAACTGATAGAGTGCGCAAGAGCCACATAGAGCCCGAATAAACCCGAGAGAGCCCAACAGAGCTCAATAAAGCTTGACAGAGTCTACCAGGGTGTGACAGAACACAACAGGGCCTTCCAGAGCTGAACAGAGCTCAGGAGAGTTCGACAAATTCTGACCACTCCTGATAGGGAATGATAAAGCCTGACAGTACCTGAGAGAGGCTGACAAAGTGCAACACAGACTAAAAGAGCTCAACAAAGCATTACAGAGCCTGACAAAGCCTGACAAAGCTTAACAGAGCCTTACAGATCTCGACAGAGCCTGACAGGGCCAGACATAGTTTGAAAGCGCCCAACAGAACCTGACAAGAATGGACAGAGCCGAACTAAGCCCGACAGTGCCTGAAAAAGCTTGAGAAGGCCCAACAGAGCCAGATAAAGCATGACAGAGCCCGAAAGAGTCTGACAAGGGCCTGAAGGAGCCCGATAGGGTCTGACAGAGCACGACAGGGTTTAATAGAGCCTACTAGAAACTGAGAGAGCCTGCCAGGACATGACAGAGCCTGACAGACTTCGAAAAAGCTTGACAGCACCCAACAGAACCCGAGAAAGCCTGACAAAGCCCGACAGAGTCTCACAGGGCCTAACAGCGCCTGACAGAACTCGACAGGGCCTGACAAATCCCGAGAGCACCTGGCAGTGAACTATAAAGTCCAGCAGTGTTACAGGGAATTAACAATTAACTAATTAACACTTGAAGAACTAACACTTAAAGACTTAAATAACAGAGAGCTAACCCTTTAACCCACATCATTATTGCCTAGCTTGCTTAGGTTTGTGTATTTTATTGTATGAGAAACATGAGTTTGCTGACGCCTTGCAAGGATAATAATCTTTGGGTGCATCCTTCGGTGTACTAGGTAACAGAAACTTGAGCAGGACAGGACAGGAGATACGCCAGTTTTAACCAGCTCAGGAGTATGAGTCCTAACCAACTCATCACACTGGACCAAAGGTGACCACGTACAGAGAAGAGGTCCCGGGTTCACGATGACTGTGCAACCAGGAGGAGCCGGAGGTGGAGACTATGGAAACAGTCTCCCGGAATGCATTGTAAATAATTCCTTGTGTGTCCAGAACTGTAAATACATACTTTCTTTACAATCTTAAGGGTTGTAAGGTCATTTTTGACTCCTCATTTTGACGAGCCAGTGTCCTGGTTTTGTTAAAAACAAGTTTCTCTTTCAGTGAATTTTGCCTGTCAGCTAAAGCCTTCGTATTAACTGCATTTTCCTGGAGCACCAGACACATGTTTTGGTAAACCTAGCAATGGAATGCAAACTTATTGATAAGCATGGATGGACATCTCGCGAGAGGGGCGACGAGAAACAAGTGACCAAGAAACTGACCAACTGTGTATAACATTCCATTCACGTGAACACTTCATATAAAAGTGGGAGATCACGAGGATCTTGTCCCTTTTTCCTCCTTTTCCCTATGGCCGACATTAGGAGAGGACCTTGCTAGTCGTCCCTGCAAACTGAGGCCTAGTGACAGACTGAATTCAGCTCTGGTTGGCTGTGGAGTCTAATCCAGGACTTTGGGTGCCGGCTCTGCAGTTGCTGAGACTTTCAAGATTGGTTTTGTATATTTTGTATTATTTTCTCTATTCTTATTAGTAGCATTAGTAAAACATCTTTAATTTTTTCCAACTCTCTTCTCTCTGTTCTTCTTTTCCTCCCAATTGCCTCTCCTTAGTGGAAAGGGGGGAGAGGGAGGGGCAAAAGGGGGAAGTGGGGGGGGGAAGAGGGGGTTAACAATACATCTGCCAGGGTTTTATTGTCACCCCACAATCTTAACCCTCGACAGCCAGTCAGGAGGGCATTCTGCTTGGCGGCAGGAACAACTGAGAAGGGCTGGCTTTGGCGCGCCCCGAAGTTTTTTCGGAAGAACTCTGCTCCCAGCTGTTCGTTTGTGGGATCAGACAAAAGAGCTCCCGCAAAAACAGCGGATAATGTATGTTGTAATAAAATTGCATTTAATTGCATTTGGTGGGGAGCCACTAAGACGTGATGGGATGCCTCATGTGTGGCCAGTGTGTCCGCAGTGCTAAAGGTACCTGGGAAGTGGGGGCTGCTGTCTGAGAGTCAGCCGTTAGAAATCTTGGGAGTAGATAGAGCAAGCCCGAGGTTTCTGGGTCTCGGTTTCGGGAGCCAGGATGGAACTTTGCTAATGATTGTAGCAGAGTGAAAGGTAATGCAAAGATCTCTCTTTTTGCAGCTGCTGGAAAAGGTAATAGTCAGTGAAAAAGGAGTAATACTTGATCTGTAACTGCGTGTTATCTTTTGTAAGTGCCTGGGCATTCCATGCATTCCATTCTAAATCATAAATTAAATCATAAGTTGTAAAACCAACCAACTGTGTCTGTGTGAGCTGTGTGAGTGTGTGCTAGTTACAGGAATTACTGTTTCAATGTATGGTGGTATGCTTTAGCATGTGATCTGTATAAAGCAGAAGATGAGCTTAAAACACCTTAAGTCACGTGACATATGAGTTAAAATTACAGTGCACGCGGTGTAAGAAAGTATATGCAGATATGTTTTTCAGCTTCTGAAACCAGGGATATAATAACAAAATAGAACAGGTTCTGTTAAAATACTAAAATACCATCTTGCTCTCCTTAGAATGCATCCTTACACACCAGAGTAAATTAGTGGGGAATCCTGATAAAAGAATGTTTGAAACAATATTGTATTCGCCTGTGGTTTGAATGTGGGATTATAGCAATTAGTGGCAATTAATCTTGTTCTGCAGAACTCGGGAAAAATACGATGAAGTACAGTACTGTATGTTAATTTGCTCTTATTATGATCTAGTAAATTTGACACCAGGAAAAGATTTAAGTTGTTAAACTCTGATTTGTATTGATGTGCTAGTCGAAGATAAGGAAAAAGAACAAACTAAATGTTATGACAGATGTGAGCTTGAGAGAGATTGTATTTAAAAGTGGTTTAAAAGTGGCTAGAATATGAACTGAATTGGATCTAGGAAAAAAATGGAAATAGTGGATTTATATTTATGCTGGTTTTCTGACATCTGCAAAAGGCAAATGGGACTGAGGAATGTAACTATTGCTGAGCTAATTGGAATTGCATATAAAGTGTATTATGACTGGAATTAAATGGAAAAACAAAAAAAGCAAAATATCCCAGGCCTTTGCTGTAACATACATTTCAGGTCTGTGCCAAGCTGCAAGATAAACTCAACCTCCCAGGAAAACCTCAACCAGAAACCCGCTGCTTGAAGCAGCGGAAGTGAGAGGGGAAGCCCTATGCCTCTCAGGGTAGTGTCTAGCACCCAAAATGGTGCAAGCTCCCCTAGAGAAGTTATAGAAACTGAGAGCAACAGAAAGTAGAAATTTGGAAATGTTGTAGAGATGAAGCTTGGAAAGTACTTAGTAACAGGGAAGAGGAAGATTGTCGAAAGGAAGAGAAAGTAGGGAAGTAAAGAGGTTGGAAGGCTTTGAAAGCCTTTAGAGAGAGATCAATATATATTGGTGTCACGGAGGCACCACGAGGCTAGTTTAAGGGACAACAGGGTCCAAAACAACTTTTATTAAACCGGTGAGAAAGAGGGTTTTAGCACTCCAAAGTGACTTAAATAAAGGTTCGGATATCAGTTGAGGAAAATTATTAAGGGGCAGCAACTAATACAACAGGCGGTCCACAGTGTGCATGCACGTGGCTTCACTCAAAACAATGTCAGAGCCGTCCCTGAGTCCGGGAGAAGTACACACTTGCCTAAACACGGTGTGGGATTATTTTAGAGAGATACATGTACTCATAGTGAGTACGGGAAGTGTACACTCACGATTCTGCGAGGGTAACTTTATAGTACGCTCACAATCCTGCGAGGATTACTTTACTTACACGTGCAAATGTGCACGGAATACTACACGTGCTTACGTGGAAGCACAGGAGGAAAATACACTCGCGATTGTGCGAGGAAATAATTTATACACGTGCTCGTATTGAGCATGGAAAGTTATGCGTGCAAATGTGCACGGAAAGTAAACGTGCCTGTATTAAGCACAGAAAGTACGCGTGCAAATGTGCACGGAAAGTTAAAATCTACTCGCAATTCTGCGAGAAGTTTTACTCACACCCGTGGCAGCAAGGCAAGCGAAATCTCCATCCCGGGGAGGGGGGTCTCAGCGGCAGCATCTTGCTCGTGCTCCGAGAGACCCATGACAATGGGCGGAGTCTCAACGAGAGTCCCATTTTTATAATGTCTGATCAGATCTGACTGTAGGCATTCTAGAAGCTTCTCTGCACCCCCACACTGGCTGTGGGTGCCCCTGAAGCCTCCAAACATCCCCCACACTGGCCGCAGGTGTCCAGCGGCTCCCTGGCACCTCAGCACTCCCTTCTCCTAATGGCCCTGGCCAGGGTGCTCTGGGGCCAAACAAAAGAAGCTGTTAGCCTCAAGTACCAGAGAGAGAGGGAGATGTGCCTACTCCTTCCATACTGAAGGAGGGAGGGGGAGAGAGGGAGGTTTGCATTCTGCCACAATTGGGAAAATGAATGTTGGGGAAGGTACAGAGGAAGGAGGCAGAGAGAGAAACGGACAGTGACAAGTTTTGAAAAAGTCTGATAGGTAGATTGCCAATAAATAACGATTACATGGTAAGTAAAGGGAGCCACTGGCCAAAGTGAAAGGGTGTATTTTTGTGAACCTTTGAAACACAAATTGGGTAAACAAGTAGGCATTTAAAAATGTTTATGTATGCCAAATTCCCCAAAACCTATTTTGGGGAGAAATCTGTTGGAACAAATGGACGCAGTAATCACATTTGAAAAAGGAGAAATTACTCTGGAGGTAAATGATCAGCAATATGTGAAAATAATGGGCTTGCTTTTAGGAACTGTTCCCACAGAAGGCAAGATTAAGGAAGAAGCCGTGAAACAAGTGTAGCCCAGGGTATGGGCTACTGATGTACCTGGAAAGGCCAAAAATGCACCACCCATGTCCTGGTTTTGTTAAAAAGAAGTTTATCTTTTAGTGAATTTGCCTGTCAGCTAAAGCTTTTATATGAAATGCATTTTCCTGGAAAACCAGATACATGTTTTGGTAAACATAGCAATAGAATGAGAGGTTATTGATAAGAAATTGATGCACATCTATTGAGAGGGGAAACAAGAAACAGATGACCAAGAAACTGTCCAACTGAGTATAACATTCCATTCATGTGAATACTTCATATAAAAGTGGGAGATCGTGAGGATCTCATCACTTTTCCTTATGGCCGACATTAGGAGAGGACCTTGCTAGTCGTCCCTGTGAACTGAGGCATAGTGAAAGACTGAATCCAGCTACGGTTGGCTGCAGAGTCCAATCCAGGACTTCAGGTGCTAGCTCTGCAGTTACTGGGACTTTCAACATGGGTTTTGTATATTTTGTGCTATTTTCTCTATTCTTATTAGTAGCATTAGTAAAACACTTTTAATTTTTCCATCTCTCTTCTCTCTGCCCTTCTTTCCCTCACAATCGCCTGTCCTGACTGGGAAGGGAGGAGAGGGAGGGGTTGAAGGGGGAAGAGGCGGGAGAGAGAGTTAACAATACATCTGCCACGGTTTTATTCTCACCACGCAATCAAAAAACTCGACATATAATTGGCGCCCAACGTGGGGCCCGTGAAAGTGTTAAAATTTGGCAGTAAAAAGGGGTAAATTTGGAGATTTTTTGCTTTGCTACTGAGGCGGGGAATGACCTTACAAACCTTGAGGTTATAAGGAAGGTACGTATTTATTTATGATGCTGGACACACGGGGAATCATTTCACCTAATATGTGTGTAAAATTACAGTAGCTGTGAGCTTGGTTAAATGCAGTTAAGTGTTACATATTCATGAAAGTTTTAGGAATGCCTATACATATTCATAACCTGTTCATGAGAAGGCGGTTCTTATTACAATGAGTTTCCATAGTCTCCACCTCCAGATCCTCCTCGTTGCAGCTGAGTAGTGATCTTGAACCTGGGTCCCCTGTCTCTGTACACGGTCACCTTTCGTCCAGTGTGATGAGTTGGTTAGGTCTCAGACTGCAGAGATGGTTAAAAATGGCGTATCTTCTGTCCTGTGCCCAAGTTTCTGTTATCTAGATCACCCAAGGATGCACCCAAGGATTATTATCTTTGTAAAGCTTTAGTGAAGTCCTGTTTCTCATACAATAAGTTACACAGAGCTAAGCAAGGCTAGGCAATAGTGGTGTGGGTTAAACGGTTAGCTCTCTAAGTGTCTTCAGTGATGTGGGGTAGGGATAGTTCTTTAAGTGTCAAGTGTTAGTTCTTTAAGTGTTAATTAGTTAATTGTCAATTCCCTGTATCACTGCTGCTGTGATGTACCTTTTAATTTTCTTGGCACGGTGTCAAATCATAGAGTTGTGATACTCACGGGTCTGTTTGCTTTGGACATTATTTAGTGGTATTAAGGCAGAGTGAATTTCATTGGTTTAAAAATGTTGTGGAATAAGTTGTATCAGTTATTTTTTACATTGTGCTCGGTGGTACCATACCTGTGCTGGGCACTCTTTCTGAATCGAAGTATTCATTACATAACAACAAGAAACTGGACAATGGTTATGATGATACTGTGTGGTTTGGCACTAGTTAATTTCATTATACTGCAGCTGCTAATGAATTTCTATTCATTTCTGCTTTACCTTGAAAATCCTCTGGGAGAGATAAAAGACCAATGCGGCTATGTATTTGCTAATTGGTCGAGTGAATCTTTAGAAAGACTGACTAACAATACTTTCACTTTTTCACTAGGACAGTTTACAAATGTTTTTAAAGAGCTTTGAATATCATTGGAGCTTTGATAGAACTATGATGGTGCTATTTGTTTTGCTGAATGTGTGTCAGTTTGTGTTGCTGTTAAGAGAAATGAGATTCAATAGGAGGTTTGCGTCTCCTTTTAGTCCTGAGATTTGCGGTGTGTCTTAGAAGCTTTAGCAAAAAGCACTCGTAGCTGCATGAGAAAAAGAAAAACAGCGAAAGCTGCTGCTGCAGCCACTGCCCTCCCCATCACAGAGACCGCTGCTTTGTAGGCCCAAACTACAACTCCCCAGCAAGGCTCGACTGCCAAGGTTGCAGCAGATAATGTTACTTCTCCAGCCTCAAAGGCTAACAAGGCAGCCCCTCCTTCGTCACACACTGGGCACTGTTGCCGCTGTAAACATAACAATCACTGTGACTATGCCAATGCCAGCGACAGTAATTCAGACTCTGGAAATGAATCAAATGTTGGTGAACCCATATCGGCATCAGTTGCCAGTTATAAGAAAGTCACTAGAAAGACTACTCGTGCCGCAGGTGATAGCACAGGGGCCACAGGGCCAAAATCAACTCAAGGGGCATCACCAGCACAGGGAGGAGATGAAGTGACCAACACTCGATCCTTTTCTCCAAGTGAGCTGACAGATCTGTGAAAATACTTCAGTCGTCATGAAGGCGAGAATATTGTAAGCTGGCTGCTCCAGTGCTGGGAAAATGGGGAAGAAGAAATCGAATTGGAAGGTGGCAAAGCCAGGCAGGTGGGATCTCTTTCAAAAGATTCCACCACTGATAGGGCAATTTCAAGAGACCCTAACGCCACTACCCTCTGGACCCGACTCCTGGCAGCTATGAGAGTAAGATTTCCCTACAAGGAAGACTGTATATGCACATTAGGGAAATGGAATACTATGGAGAGAGGTATCCAGTTCCTGAGAGAATTAGCTGTGCGAGAGATCATCTATTTTGGACCAAACAACCCACAGGGAACAGACCCAGATAGAATCAATGGTACACGACCTCTGTGGCACAGATTTGTACAAAGTGCACCACCTGCATATGCTAAGACATTGGCATCAATGATCTGGACACCAGGAGTACAAAACATTTCTATCACAATTGAACAGCTTAGGGAATTTGAGGACAGCCTTGTTGTTTCTCTACGGGCTTGTGTCTCTGCTGTGGAGAAACTATGTTGTGGGAAACTGCAGCTGGTCTGTGGAATCCTTGACAGAAAATATGGGAGTAGAGATCAGCCTTGAAGATATTAAGATTTACCCTTGAGAAGAATGGGAGTAAAGGAGTATCCGGAGGTATGGAGTTGTACCCATGAGAGAGAAGGGGATAGAAGAATAACATGGATGATAGAAAAATTAACCAATGAGATGTTAGTGCTGTAACTTGTAACCAGTAATGAAAAGACACATGAACTGGTAGAATTGTATAAAAATGCACTTGTAGCAATAAATGGCACCCTATTACTTCAATCTTGAAGGAACTTGGTCCATGTCGTTTGTCCGTCTCAACCGCGACATCTGGTGACCCTGACGTGATCCTGCCTGAAGAGGATCTCGCATAACAAGGTGACAGCGGAAAGCTGTGAACAGCCGAAGAAGAGCTGTGGAGACGGAGCCTGGTACAGCTGATAAGAGCAGCCGAGGAGAGCTGCCGAAGATCCGGATCGTTGAAAAGACACCTCGCTAAGGAGGAGGTGAGCTACCGGGAACATGGGGGGAAACTTATCTAAAGAAGAGGGTACTATATTATCCACATGGAAGCTGCTTCTGAAGAAGCAGGGTGTTAGTCTTCCGGAACTGACTTTAAGAAAAATGTTACTATGGGGCAAAGCACAAGGTTTAGAGGTTAATCCTGTGACAGCATTTAGTGTGTCACAATGGATGGACTTGGGAGATAAATTGTTTGATAGTGCTACCCAAGGGTCCAAGGAAGCAACTGAACTGTTAACGACGTGGCGCTTGTTATTAGATACTCTGAAAGAGTTAAAACAGCAACAGGATAAGGCAGAGGAGGCAGAGGGGGATGGTCTTCCTGGCTCTCCTGGGCCAGATTTGGAGGAAAAAGCAAGATTAAGTACTACTCCGCTTCCCCCTGTTACTAAAGATTCGTCAAAACCGCCCAAATCCATATTATCTGACACGGATAAGGATCCGCGGCACTTTCTTGGAAAGTTAAAAGGAATAAAGGAGGAGCGTACGTATGTGTGGCCCCGAGATCAGAAAAAAATTATGAAAGAGTCGTATACATATGTGTGGTCCCGAGATCAGATAAAAGCTATGAAAGACTCACATTAAAAAACAGCGTTGGGTTGTGTACGGTCTCGGGAGGGGCCCCCGGAGCACCGGTCAGAGCAGTGCGTTCAGCCAACTGCTCCACCGTCATCAATTACGGCTCAAACCTCTCCTCTACCATCATCAACCGCGGTTCCGCCGTCTGCGTCACCGCCATTAATCACAGTTCAACCCTCTGCCCCGCCGCTATCAGTCGCGGAAGAAAAAAATGGACATTTTTTTTCCTATCCCCCCTTGCCTGAAGATTTAGGTGGGGAGGACCCCCCCGTGGTGAGCCAGACCGAGCCAAGTAACGTAATTCCTATAGATTTGGGTCCCCCCAGCCTGCCCCGCCCCCCTCCCACGCTGCTGCAGAGCAACTTCCTGAGGGTGGGGGTAGAGTTTCAGAGCGTAAATCGAACTTACCAAAAAGCTGGGATTTACCCCCTGCTTCGATTACAGTTAGACCACGGGACCCTGTGCATTTCTGGAGGGGGGTGAAGCAAAAAGCTATGGAGATAGCAGACTGGGACTTATCAGAAACTATATCGGTTCCTACCCCTGTTATTGAGGCGCCACCTGTTGAACCCTTTGACTCTATGGCGTTTCCCGTCACATATCATAACCCTGCAGGGGGGGACTCCCATGAGCACGTTTCTTATTCCTGGAAAGTAATTCGAGATTTGCAAAAAGCCACTGCTCAGTACGGGCCTAACTCCCCTGCAGTTATGCAGCTGTTACGTTTGTTATCTATGGAAGCTATGACTCCCTACAATGTTTCTCAGTTAGCTCAGATTATTTTTCAACCCGTACAGCTCTCAGTGTTTCGAAGTATTTGGCAGCAAAGGGCTGAGGCACAAGCAGTGGTAAACGTACGCTTCCCAGAAAATGATCCCCGTTCTTCTACTGGTGTGGATGTATTGATGGGCTTGGGGCAGTTTATTGATCCGCAACTTCAAGCACAATGGCCTCTTCTAGTGCTTGAGCAAGTGAAGGCCATAGGGATCCAGGCTATAATTAGAACAGCAGAGCTGGCAGAACCAAAACAGAGATATACTGCTATCAGGCAGGGTCCTAAAGACCCGTTTCTTTCCTTTGTTGAAAAATTACTAGTGTCTGTCGAACGTCAGGTATTCGATGTGAATGTCCAGGGACTGCTAGTAAAACAGCTAGCTCGTGATAATGCTAATTCAGATTGCCAAAAGGTGATTGAAGCTTTGCCAGGGGATCCAACTTTAGAAGCAATGATTACTGCTTGTGCCAAGGTCGGTTCAGTGGAACATAAAATGACTGCACTTGCCGCTGCTATGGCAGCAGCTAAAATACAATATCAAAAGTGCTATGAACGCGGTCGGAATGGTCATGTAAGACTCATCAGTCCACGTAAAAGCAAACAGGCTTCAAAAGCTGTACACACGCCTGTCTATGATACAGCCTCAGTAACTTGCTTCAAATGTGGAAAAAAGAGACATTTTTCTAAGCAGTGCCATTCTAGGTATCATTCTAACGGACAGCCACTGCCACAGGGAAATGACAAGACGAGCGCGACGGGGCATGTGCAGACACAAATGCCTCCTTCAGCAATGCCTTGCAACCCTGGCAATCCGTTTCTGGGGTCAGTGCACATGCAGCCCTCTGTGACACACTATCAGGAAAAACCAGCGGAGCAGCCGGAATGGATGTATCCACCGTCCACACAGTAAATATAACAACTCAAGAGGTGCATAAAGTGCCCCTGGATGCTTGGGGGCCAATTGGCAGGGGACTGAGTGCTTTGTTAATAGGACGATCAAGTAGTACCCTGCAAGGATTAATGGTACACATGGGGGTTATTGATGCGGACTATACAGGACAAATTTGTGCCTTGGTTTCCACAGCGACACCACCTGTGACAATACAAAAAGGAATACCTTTAGCTCAACTTGTGCCCTTTTTGACTTCTGTTCCTAGGACTGAGCAAGTTCTTCGTGGGGACAATGGACCTGGTTCAACTGGAAAGCCACTTATTTTTTGGTCTCAAACAGTGTCAGAGAAAAGGCCACAAATGGTTTGTACACTCATAATGAATGCTTTTGTTCCCAGCCAGGTGACCCTTACTGGACTGCTTGATACAGGAGCAGATGTCACTATAATTTCACAACAGGACTGGCCTCCTTCTTGGCCCTTGGTTTCAAATACTGTGGGTGTGACGGGACTGGGTGGAGTCGCAAACAGTTTGATGTCAGCTAAACCAATAGTGATTGCTAATCCTGAAAACCAAAGGGCTACAGTGAGACCTTATGTGGCCCCAGTCCCACTGAATTTATGGGGGAGGGATTGCCTAGGGCAGTGGGGAGTACGGATAACTACGGATTTTTAGCAGGGGTCACTGTGCTGCAGGGTGTTTCTCGGCCCACTTTAGCACTAAGATGGTTAACTGACAGACCAGTATAGGTCAATCAGTGGCCCCTTGCTCAGGAAAAACTTACAGCCCTGCAATCTCTTGTGATGGAACAGCTAGCTGCGGGACACATAGAGGTCTCACATAGCCCTTGGAATACTCCTGTGTTTGTTATCAAAAAGAAGTCTGGAAAATGGAGATTATTACATGACTTACGAAAGGTTAATGAGGTTATGGCAACTATGGGAGCTTTGCAACCAGGTTTACCTTCTCCTACAATGATTCCAATGCAATGGGAAATTGTTGTAATAGATTTGAAGGATTGTTTCTTTACTATTCCTTTAGCAGAACAAGACATGGAAAAGTTTGCCTTTACTGTTCCATCTGTAAATAATGGAGAGCCAGCGAAAAGGTATCATTGGAAAGTACTGCCACAAGGGATGAAAAATTCACCTACCATATGTCAATGGTATGTGGCAAAAGCTCTGAGTCCAGTACATGCTTTGTTTCCATCAGGGTATTGCTATCATTATATGGATGACATTTTGTTGGCTGCAGCAATATCACAAGAATTGAGTGAAATGGAAAATAAAGCACGTGAGTCATTAAATCAGCATGGGCTGGTTATTGCACCTGAGAAGGTGCAACGACAACAGCCATGGCTTTATTCGGGCATGAAAATTTTGGATCAGACAGTAATACCACAACCTATAAAGTTGCAAGTAAAAATCAAAACACTGAATGATGTGCAAAAATTGGCAGGAATGATCAATTGGGTAAGGCCTTATGTAGGAATCCCCTCTTCTCAATTGCAGCCATTGTTTGATCTCTTGCGAGGAGACACTAATATTTCTGCCCCTCGCACCTTGACAACAGAAGCACAGCAGGTAATTGCAGAAATTGAACAAGCAATCAGTAGTAAGCACGTACGGAGAATTGATTTGACAGTGTCTGTACAAGCAATTGTTTTGATTGATCAATGCATTCCTTTTGCTATGATCGCACAATGGCACGAGAAGTGGGAAGATCCTCTACATATTTTAGAGTGGGTCTTTTTGCCAGCCAAATCAAAAAAGACAGCCCCAGGTCTTTTTGAACTGGTGGCTCAGGCAATTATTAAAATCAGATCACGTTGCATGGAATTAATGGCAAGAGATCCAGAAAAAATCATGCTTCCTGTGCAAAGTGATTATTTTGAGTGGTGTATGGCTAATAGCTCTGCACTACAAGCAGCTATGATGAATTATATGGGTCAAATCAGTTATCATTTGCCCTCACATCCAGTGATTAAATTAGGCAGTCAGGTAAATTTGGTCAGAAGCAATTGAATCAATCAAGCCCAGTAAATGGACCTACAGTATTTACAGATGGATCAGGAAGGACGGGCAAGGCAGCCATTGTTTGGAAGGATGGGCCACAGTGGTAACATCAAGTAGAATATCAGGAAGGATCACCACAAGTGGTCGAGCTTAGAGCAATGACCATGGCGTTTCAGGCCTTTCCTGGCCCTGTGAATATTGTGACAGACTCTGCTTATGTGGCTGGGCTTGTACAACGGTTGGATAAAGCTGTATTGGGACATGTGTCTAATGAAAAGTTATTTGGTATTTTAAAACTGTTATGGCTTGAAATTCAGAAGCGTCATCATGAATATTATGTCATGCATGTTAAAAGCCATACTACGTTACCAGGTTTCATAACAGAAGGAAATGCAAAAGCAGATTCTCTAGTTTCAGCAGTGACTTTAGGACCTGTTCCTGATGTTAAACAACAGGCACTAGCGTCACATTATTTCTATCATCAAGGCTATCGTGCCTTGAGACGACACTTTGGCATTTCAAATTCTGAGGCACGTGCTATTGTTGCTGCGTGCCCTGATTGTCAAGGTCAGCATATTCCTACTTATTATGGTACCAATCCCCATGGCCTTCAAGCCTTGCAAATCTGGCAAACTGATGTTACACATGTACCTGAATTTGGGCGCTTGAAGTATGTTCATGTCTCTATAGACACCTTTTCTTCTGCTATCGTTGCCACTGCTCATACTGCAGAATCTGCACGAGATGTAATACGTCATTGGCAGCATGCATTTTCCTTCTTGGGTGTTCCGCAACAGGTAAAACCAGACAATGGTTCAGCATATGTATCCCGAAAAGTTGCTTCATTTCTACAGCTCTGGGGAGTATTTCATGTTACAGGTATTCCTCATTCTCCCACAGGGCAAGGTATTATGGAACGTGGTCATGGCACGCTCAAGTGTTTTCTTTTAAAAAAAAAAGGGGGAATGTTGGGTGAACCACCTGATGCACGTTTGGCTAAAGTCACATATGTTTTAAACTTTTTGCAGGTTTCTGATGATGCCCAGATGCCGCCCATTCTACGTCACTTTTCCTCTTTAGTGGCTCAGGAAAGGGTGGGTCCAGGGGCAAAAGTGTTGGTGCGGGATTTGCGCACAGGACAATGGACGGGTCCACATGAATTATTAACCTGGGGGAGAGGCTATGCTTGTGTCTCTACAGATCAAGGACCACAATGGTTGCCTGCGCGAAATGTGAAACCTGTGTTGCCTTCCTAATGATGATTGCTGCAGCTGCTTCATCTTGGATGCCTGCACAGACAAAAACTAACATGTGGAGTACTTTAGCCAACATGACTGACCAGGACTCCATTTGCCTAGGTATGGCATCTCCGGAAAACCCGTTCCACACATGCTTGGTTGGCATCCCCCTTGATGACTACAGCAGCATCACACAACTGTTTCAAAATAGTGGTCGGTGCAGAGGCATTGCAACAAACTGTAATAATACTAACATGGCACTTTGGATTAACTGTCTCCCGGAAATAGACATTGAACCACAGGAACTGGAATTGCTGGGATCTGTGCCCATGGACGCTTGTATCCAGTTGGTTTGTGAAAAGTGCCAGGACAATATGCTAAAGCATGAATGGATAAGACTGCAAAATGTTAATGCTACCCTTGATGACTACAGAAATGAAACTCGTTGGTGCAATGCCTCGCAGAAGAACCCAAGGGGTGTTGTTAACAATGTGGGACAGCGACCCCGGAAACTCCCGTATGGTATATTCTTGATCTGCGGAGATAGAGCCTGGCCAGGAATTCTTTCTAATGCTGTTGGAGGACCATGTAGTTTGGGACGATTAACTCTCCTAATGTCCAATGTATCCATGATAGTCGATCACAGAAAAGCGACACGGGAAAAACGTTTTTTGCATGCATATAAGTCAAAATGTGATGACAGAGTAGATTCTTAGGGATCAGGATTAAGGGTTTTAGGATCTCTTGTACCTGGTGTTGGCACAGCTAAAGCTATAAATACTTTTAGAAAAATTAGGGTGTTGGCTAGCTAAGCAAACTAACAGAACTTCTAAGGCCTTAAGTGGACTTTTGTTAGATGTAGATTCTGTAAGACATGCTACACTGCAGAACAGAGCTGCAATAGATTTTTTGTTATTAGCTCAAGGGCACGGGTGTGACGATTTTGATGGTATGTGCTGTATGAACTTGTCAGATCATTCTGAGTCAATTCATAAAAGCATACAATTGTTGAAAGAAGGGGTACAAATGTTACAAGTTGATGATGGATGGGATTGGTTAAATAAATTGTTTAGTAACTGGGGGCTTTCAGGATGGTTGTTATCAGTAGTGAAAACAGGACTGATCATTTTGATGATTGTTGTGGTTGTGTTACTAATGTTGCCATGCATGATTTCTCTGCTGCAAAGGGCCCTGCAGCGGACAATGAGGGCAGCATTTTTAGCACAAATACAAAAAGGGGGAATTGTGGGAAACTGCAGCGGGTCTGTGGAATCCTTGACAGAAAATATGGGAGTAGAGATCAGCCTTGAAGATATTAAGATTTACCCTTGAGAAGGATGGGAGTAAAGGAGTATCCAGAGGTATGGAGTTGTACCCGTGAGAGAGAAGGAGATAGAAGAATAACATGGATGATAGAAAAATTAACCAATGAGATGTTAGTGCTGTAACTTGTAACCAATAGTGAAAAGACACATGAACTGGTAGAATTGTATGAAAATGCACTTGTAGCAATAAATGGCACCCTATTACTTCAATCTTGAAGGAACTTGGTCCATGTCGTTTGTCCGTCTCAACCGCGACAAAGTTCTATTGGGCTTTGTCGAGTTTTGTTGGACTCTGTCTGGCCCTGTTGGGCTCTGTCACCATCTGTAAGGCTCTGTCAAGGTGTGTCAGGCCCTAACAGGCTCTGTCAAGCTTTGTTGAGCTCCTTTAGTCTCTGTCACACTTTGTCAGCCTCTGTCAGGTCCTGCCAGTATCTATCATTTACTATGAGGCACTGTCAGGATTTGTCGAACCCTGTTGAGCTGTGTTGGGATCTGGCAGGCCCTATCGTGCTCTGTCAGGCCCATGTGGGCTCTTTCAAGCTTTGTCGAGCTCTATTGGGCTCTGTTGGGTTTTGTCAGGCTCTGTGTGGCACTTGCACGCTCTGTTATTCCCTAGCGTGCTCTGTCAGGTTCTGTCAGCATCTGTCAAGCCCTGGCAAGCTCTGTTGGGGTGTCTTGGACCCTCTCGTGCTCTGTCAGGTCCTGCCATTCTCTATCGTTCACTATCAGGATTTGTCGAACCCTGTTGAGCTGCGTTGGGGTCTATCAGGCCCTGGTGAGCTCCGTCAAGCTTTGTTGAGTTCTGGTGGACTCTGTCAGGCCTAGCCTGGTTCTGTCAGGCTTTGTTGGGCCCTATCGTTCTCTGTCAGACCCTGTCAGTTTCTGTCAGGATCTGTCGGGACCTTTTGGGCCTACCTGAAACTGAGAGAGCCTACCAGGGCATGACAGAGCCCAACAAATTTAGACAAAGCTTGACAGTGCCCAGCAGAACCTGAGAATACCTGACAGAGCCCAAAACAGTCTTACAGGGCCCAACAAAGCCTGAAAGAGCTCAACAGGGCCTGACAGAGCCCAACAGAACTCAACAAGGTCCTACAAATCCTGACAGAACCTGTCAGCGAACTTTAGAGTCCAGCACGACCTGACAGAGGCCGACAAAGCGCAACAAAGCCTGAAAGTGCTCAACAAAGCATTACAGAGCACAACAGGGTCTGACACAGCTTGACAGAGCCAGATGAGGTGCAGAATCTACTTTACGACCCGTAAGATTGTAAAGAGTTATGTTTATGTACATGGCACCAGACACACGGGGAATAATTTCACCTAATACGTGTGTAAATTTACAGTAGCTGTGAGCTTGGTTAAATGCAGGGGTCCTCTTCTCTGTACACAGTCGCCTTTGGTCCAGTGTGATGAGTTGGTTAGGACTCAGACTGCTGAGTTGCTTAAAACTGGCATATCTCCTGTCCTGTGCTCAAGTTTCTGTTATCTAGTTCACCCAAGGATGCACCAAGGATGCACCCAAGGATTATTATCTTTGCAAGGTATCAGCGAACTCCTGTTTCTCGTACAATAAGTTACACAAAGCTAAGCAGGGCTAAGTGATAAGGATGCGGGTTAAAGGGTTAGCTTTCTAAGTGTTAGCTCTTTAAGTCTTTAAGTGTTAGTTCTTTGCATTCTTTGGCGTGGTGACCCCGCTCACTGCAGTTGTAGCATTTGTCTTCTCTTTTGGCTTTCATTTTGCTAAGGTACTAAGTGCCGCCCAGGCTGGTCACCCAGAAGGACGAAAAGGACCAAAGGGACCAAAAGGTCACCCAGAAGTTCCAGAAGGACCAAAACATGTCAAGACATACAAGTCCTATGGGGAAAGGCTGAGGGAGCTGGGGTTGTTTAGTCTAGAGAAGAGGAGGCTTAGAGGTTACCTCATCACTCTCTATAACTACCTGAAGGGAGGTTCTAGCCAGGTGGGGATTGGTCTCTTCTCCCAGGCAGTTAGCAATAGGACAAGGGGGCATGGGCTTAAATTCTGCCAGGGGAACTTTAGGCTGGATATTAGAAAGAAATTATTTACAGAGAGAGTGGTCAGGCATTGGAATGGCCTGCCCAGGTGGCGGACTCACCATCCCTGGAGGTTTTTAAACTGAGATTGGACATGGCACTTAGTGCCATGATATAGTAAATGGACTGAAGTTGGACCAAGGGTTGGACTTGATGATCTCTGAGGTCTTTTCCAACCCAGTCGATTCTGTGATTCTGTGATTCTGTGATACTGTGAAGGTGGACAGAACTTAATTTCTTGGATAGAATTTCAGAAAGGTTTTGTTTAATTACTACAAAGTCAAAACTCCATTTTGCAGAAGTGGGCAATGAAGTATATATACTCTGGTTGGTTTGCTTTCAAAGCACCATTTTAAAGTGTCCCTCCACAGTTTTATTCAGATCTTCCCCATGCCAATTTTCATCCCACCCGTGTGCTAAGGCTATGACCATAAGTGTCCTGGTTTTGTTAAAAAAAACAAGTTTCTCTTTTAGTGCATATGCCTGTCAGCTAAAGCTTTCATACTAGCTGCATTTTCCTGGAGAACCAGACACATGTTTTGGTAAACATAGCAATGGAATGTGAAGTTATTGATAAGCATGGATGGACAGCTCGTGAGAGGGGCAATACGAAACAGGTGACCAAGAAACTGACCAACAGTGTATAAAATTCTATTCACGTGAATACTTCATATAAAAGTGGGAGATCGCGAGGATCCCTTTCCTTTTTTTTTCCCTTCTGCTTATGGCCGACATTAGGAAAGGATCTTGCTAGTCGTCCCTGCGAACTGAGGCCTAGTGAGAGGCTGAATCCAGCTCTGGTTGGCTGCAGAGGCCAATCCAGGGCTTTGGTTGCCAGCTCTGCATTTGCTGAGACTTTCAAATTGGTTTTGTATATTTTGTGTTATTTTCTCTATTCTTATTAGTAGCATTAGCAAAACATTTTTAATTTTTCCAACTCTCTTTTCTCTGTCCTTTTCCTCCCCATCGCCTGTCCTTAGTGGGAAGGGGGGAGAGGGAGGGACAAAAGAAGGAAGTGGGGGGGGGGAGAGGGGGTTAAAAATACATCTGCCAGGGCTTTATTGTCACCCTGCAATCTAAACCCTCGACAATAAGAAATACAATTTTCCAGGTTGCACCTGGATTACCCTTCATGGTGCTTTGCAGGCTTTCTTCATGGTGGATCCGGGCATTCTGTTTTTTAATCTTGATAGCAGCGAAAGATGTCAGGAGGACTTGAAATAGACCTTCCTATTGTGGTTCCAAAGTCCTTTTCTGCAAGACACTTCACATAATCTCCCAGTTGGATGTTATATACTGGCCCATCCAAACCTCTACCTCGAGTCCCAAACACGTTTCCCAATTTTGTTAAGTTTTTTACCCACTGCTACCATATAAGAAGTCATAATTTCATCCCCTACTTGTGCAGACATCCCCTTCTGTACACTATAGGGTCTCCCATACAGGATTTCAAAAGGACTCAATCCTTCCTTTGCCCTTGGCCTTGTTCGTATATGCAAGAGGGCCAAAGGCAAAGATTAAGGCCAAGCCAAATTCGCCTCCTGCCCCAATTTTACAATTTGTTGTTTAATTAGATGATTCTTTTTTTTTTTTTTTTCTTTCTACCTGGCCACTGAATTGAGGATGATAAGGGGTATGTAGTTGCCAGTCTATTCCCAAGTGCTGACTGATTTGCTGTACAACTTTTGAAATAAAATGTGATTCTTTATCAGAGGATATAACAGCTGGAACTCCAAACCTTGGTATTATTTCTTGTACGAAAGCTTTAGTTACCTCCTGAGCTTTTGCTGTTCTGGTAGGGAATGCTTCTGGCCAACCTGAGAAGTTATCAGTTAGTACCAACAAATATCGGCACCCTCCTTTTCTTGGGAGTTCCGAAAAATCAATTTGCCATTGTTGCCCAGGTCCATTTCCTGTCCCAATCTGACCCATTTCTGGCTTGGGTATATTCTTAGGATTAGCCTGGAGGCAAAGATTGCATTGCTCTGCTTCTGCTCCCCAATGTTTCTTTCTGTGCTCTTCCCTTCCTAAAGGCCAAACTAAATAGGAGGTAACAAGACCCTTCCTAATTATATGGTCCCTCTAGATCTATAATAAGTTTCCGGTCTTCCTTAGTATATTCTGGCTTACCTTCTAAAGAGACCTGTTTGTCGGGGACTAGGGCATTTTCTACTTTTACCTTTTGCTTAGCCGCCAGTTTTGCCTCTCTGTCTATCAGCTCATTTCTTTTTTCCAATTCCGAGCTCACTTTCTGGTATGCCTTGATATGCATGATTGCCACCTTCTTAGGAAGTTGAGCTGCCAATATTTCTTCTGAATGTTTGACACGTTTGGCTTGAGAGTTCAAGAGTCCTTTCTCTTTCCAAATTGCTCTGCGCGCATGCATGACCCTGAAAGCATACTTAGAGTCCGTATAAAAGTTCACAGTTTTACCCTGAGCTAGTTCCAGAGCATGAAAAAGGGCGATTATTTTTGCCTTTTGTGCGGAAGTACTTCTAGGTGGATGTCTAGGTTTAAGGCAAGGTGGCAACAAACGGTGGTAGACGCTCTCTGTTACCCCCTTTACTACCCACCACCCCTTTCCTTTAGATCGGAAAGATGATAGGAAAGATAAGGAGAAAGGAAGAGAGACTTAGACTTAAGTTGGAAGGTTCTAAAGGCTTTTACTAATGCTACTAAAAAATAGAGAATATATATACACAATAAACAAAACCAATCTTGAGTGCTTCACTCCAGCAGTGGCAGAGCTGGGTGTGCGGAGCTGGCATGGCTCCAGCAGCTGCAGCTCAGGCCCCCGGAAGTCATGGGCGGGACTTCACAGCAAACCAGAAACTGGTTGCATGGATGCAGAGCCTGAGGCCTGTAGATCATAGGCGGACAGACAGGGATCTCTCTAGATGCCGGCCATGGTCGAAGAGCTTGACCCTCGTGATCACCCTCTTATATAGTGGATATGACGATTATAGGATGGAATAATTCAGTTGGTCAGTTCTAGTCACCTGTTCCATTCACCCCTCCTCAAACATGTCCCTCTCACAACAGAATGTGGGAAAAATTATCAGTCTTTCTTGGCTACCATAGTAATAAACTACACATGAGCTTCTTCAGCATTCCGTTGGTCTTCTTATCAGCACTGAGTACAGCAGCCTAGGAAAAAATATGCAGGCTAAAACTCAGAAAAGTACAGCCACCTAGAAGAACTTAGTTGAATGAAAAATCACTAAAAGAGAACTGGCCTTGTTTTTAACAAAACCAGGACAGCAAAGGTCCAGATTCCCTCATTTCATGGCTATAGCATAACCAGTATGTCTTTCACTGTGCAGGATAATGCTGCTTTCATCCTTAAAGCAGTTCTCAGTGTTTTCCATAGGATTGTTCTTTAGATCGGGTTGACTGGAGTATGTTGCTTCTCTGCTGAACTGATTCTCCAACATTACCACTGATGAAAGAAACTGGACTGACAATGTTAGTGATGATGATTTAACCTGATATTTGAGAAATCTTTGTGGAGAAAGCCAGTGTCCCCCTTTTGCTTCTAGAACTGTAGACACCGTGTGGGATACTAGCACAGTCATTTTCTGACCCATGGTAAATTTCTGGGCCTCCTGTATGTTCAGTACCGCTGCTGTAACTGCCTGTAGGCATCCAGGCCACTCCTTTGCAGTTGCATCTAATTGTTCGGAGAAATAGGCTTCTGCTCGTTGGTACAGGCCAAGATTCTGTACCAGTATACCCAAGGCTGTTCCCTGCTTCTCGTGAGAGAATAGAAGAAATGGTTTACTCACATCTGGGAATCCTAAAGCAGACTTTGCCATCAAAGCTTTACAAAGGTCTTCAAAGTCTCATGTAGCTCCTTTATTCCATTGCAGGTGTTTCTGATCTGTGGCCATTAGTGCATACAGTGGCTTGACAAGCAATCCATAACCATAAATCCACAACCAGCACCACCCTGCCATGCCTCAAAAGGTCCGTAATTCTTTTACAGTTTGAGGTTTTGGACCTTGGCATATAGCTTGCTTTTGAGCCTGTCCCAGAGTCCTTTGCCCTGCACTAATTTCATAGCCCAAAGAAGTTACTTGTTGATGTATGATCTGGGCTTTCGTCTGTGATACCCGGTATCCTTGGAGACCCAAAAAGTTCAATAAACTTACACTTCAGGTTATGCACGTCTCCTTTGTTCTGGTAGCAATCAAAATGTCATCCCCACATTGTAGCATCTGTCCTTCATCAGATGGGGACACGGGTGGAGCATTTTTGGCCCTTCCAGGTACATCAGTAGCCCATATCCCGGGCCACATTTGGTTCACGGCTTCTTCATTAATCTTGCCTTCTGTGGGAACAGTTGCTAGAAGCAAGCCCATTATTTTCATATATTGTTGATGTCCTGGTTTTGTTATAAAACAAGTTTCTCTTTTAGTGAATTTGCCTGTCAGCTAAAGCCTTCATATTAGCTGCATTTTCCTGGAGAACCAGATACATGTTTTGGTAAACCTAGCAATGGAATGCAAACTTATTGATAAGCATGGATGGACATCTCGCGAGAGGGGCGACGAGAAACAAGTGACCAAGAAACTGACCAACAGTGTATAACATTCCATTCACATGAATACTTAATATAAAAGTGGGAGACCACGAGGATCTCGTCCCCTTTCCTTTTGCCTTCTTTTCCCTTCTGCTTATGGCTGACATTAGGAAAGAATCTTGCTAGTTGTCCCTGCGAACTGAGGCCTTGTGAGAGACTGAATCCAGCTCCGGTTGGCTGCAGAGGCCAATCCAGGACTTTGGTTGCCAGCTCTGCATTTGCTGAGAATTTCAAATTGGTTTTGTATATTTTGTGTTATTTTCTCTATCCTTATTAGTGGCATTATTAAATATTTTTAATTTTTCCAACTCTCTTCTCTCTGTCCTTCTTTTCCTTCCGATTGCCTCTCCTTAGTGGAAAGGGGGGAGAGGGAGGGGCAAAAGGGGGAAGCGAAGGGAAGAGGAGGTTAACAATATATCCGCCAGGATTTTATTGTCACCCTGCAATCTAAACCCTCGACAGCTGATCATTTACCTCCAGAGTAATTTCTCCTTTTTCAAATCTTTTTTACTGCATCATTTGTTGCAACAGATTTCTCCCCAAAGTAAGTTTCGGGGAATTTGGCATACGTAAGAAGTTATAAATGCCTACTTGTTTACCTATTTTGTGTTTCCAAGCTTCACAAAAATACGCCCTTTCACTTTGGCCAGTGGCTCCCTTTACTTACCATGTAATCATTATTTATTGGCAATCTACCAGAAATTCCACTAGTTTCTGTTCTTTCCAGGTTCCCGTCAATCTTTTTCAAAACTTGTTACTGTCCGTTTCTCTCTCTGCCTACTTCCTCTGTACCTTCCCCGATATTCATTTTCCAAATATACACTGATGTCTCTCTAAAGGCTTTCAAAGCCTTCAAACCTCTTTAGTTCCCTACTTTCTCATCCTTTCGACAATCTTCCTCTTCCCTGTTACTAAATACTCTCCAAGATTCATCTTACAACATTTCTAAATTTCTGCTTTCTGTTGCTCTCAGTTTCTATAACTTCTCTAAGGGAGCTTGCACCATTTTAACTGCTAGACGCTTCCGTGAGAGGCATACGGCCTGCCCCCTCACTTCCACTGCTTCAGGCAGCGGTTTTCCTGTTGTTTTTTTTTTTCTTTCTCTCCTTGCTGCAGTTTAGACACAGGCAAGGGGGAGTTTGAGTTTATCTTGAAGCTTGGCACAGACCTGAAATTTATGTTACAGCATAGGCCTGGGATATTTCGCTTTTTTTGTTTTTTTCCATTTAATATCAGTCATAAAACACTTTATATGCAATTCCAATTAGCTCAGCAATAGTTACATTCCTCATTCCCATTAAATCAAGGTGTTTTAAGCTGATCTGCTTTCTACAGATAACAGGCTAAAGTGTACCACCATACATTGAAACAGTAATTTCTGTAACTAGCACACACTCACACAGCTCACACAGACGCGGCTGGTTGGTTTTACGACTTATGATTTACTTTATGATTTAGAACAGAATGCATGGAATGCCCGGGCACTTACAAAAGATAACATGCAGATACAGATCAAGTATTACTCCTTTTTCACTGACTATTACCTTTTCCAGCAGCTGCAAAAAGAGATATCTCTGCATTACCTTTCACCTCGCTAAAATCACTAGCAAAGGTCCATCCTGGCTCCCGAAACCGAAACGCAGAAACATCGGGCTTGCTCCATCTACTCCCAAGATCGCTAGCGGCCGACTCTCAGACAGCAGCCCCCACTTCCCAGGTACCTTTAGCACTGCGGACATGCTGGCCATGTATGAGGCGTCCCATCATATGTTAGTGGCTCCCCGCCAAATGCAATTAAATGCAATTTTATTACAACATACCTTATCTGCTCTTTTTTCTGGAGGTCTTTTGTCTGCCCCTGCAAATGAACAGCTGGGAGCGGAGTTCTTCTGAAAAAATCTTCGGGCCGCGCCGAAGACGGCCATTCTCAGCTGTTCCTGCAGCCAAGCAGAACACCCTCCTGGCTGGCTCGCCAAAATGTGGAGTCAAAAATGACCTTACAACCCTTAAGACTGGAAAAAAAAAGTATCTATTTACAGCACTGGACACAGAGGGAATAACTTCACCTAATATGTGTGCAAATTTTTGGTAGCTGTGAGCTTGGTTAAATGCAGCAAAGTATTATATATTCATGAAAGTTTTAGGAATGCCTACACATATTCATAACCTGTCCCTGAGAAGGTGGTTCTTATTACAATGAGTTCTGGGAGACCATTTCTATAGTCTCCACCTCCGGCTCCTCCTGGTTGGAGCTGCACAGTGATCATGAACATGGGACCTCTTCTCTGTATATGGTCACCTTTGGTCCAGTGTGATGAGTTGGTTAGGTCTCAGACTGCTGAGTTGGTTAAAACTGGCATATCTCCTGTCCTGTCCTGCCCTGTCCTGCTCAAGTTTCTGTTACGTAGTACACCCAAGGATGCACCCAAGGATTATTATCCTTGCAAGGTGTCAGCAAACTCATGTTTCTCGTACAATAAGTTACACAAAGCTAAGCAATCTAGGCAATAGTGATGTGGGTTAAAGGGTTAGCTCTCTGTTAGCTCTTTAAGTATTTAAGTGTTAGTTCTTTAAGTGTTAATTAGTTAATTGTTAATTCCCTGTAACACTGCTGGAGTCTATAGTTCACTGCTAGGAGCTGTCAGGATTTGTCGGGCCATGTCGAGTTTTGTCGGGCGCTGTTAGGCCCTGTGAGACTCTGTCAGGCTTTGTCCAGCTTTCTCAGGTTCTTTTGGGCTCTGTCAAGCTTTGTCGAAGTTTTTCGGGCTCTGTCACGCCCTGGCAGGTGCTCTCAGTTCCTGGCAGGCTCTGTTGGGGTCTGTCAGAATTTGTATGGATCTCTCAAGTTCTGTTGGGCTTTGTTGGGCCCTGTCGTGCTCTGTCAAGCACTGTCAGGCTCTGGCGGCTTCTCTCGAGCTTTGTCAGGAATTTTCGATCCCTTTCGGGCTCTGACAGGCTTTGTCAGGTTTTGGCAAACTTTCTTGCCCTTATTCAGGCTTTGTGGGGTTCTGTTGGGCTTTCTCAGGGTCTATCGGGCTCTGTCAGGTCATGTCAGCATTTGTACGGCTCTGTCGGGTTTTGTCGGTCTCTGTTGGGTATTGTCAATGTCTGTCAGGCTCCATTGGGTGCTGTTGGGCTCTTTCAAGCTTTGTTGGCCCTGTTGGGCTCTTTCAGGTTCTGTCAGGATCTGTAAGGCTCTGTCAAGCTGTGTCAGGCTCTGTCAGGCTTCTGTCAGGTTCTACTAGACTCTGTATTTCACTGTAGAGGAGCTGTGGGGATTTGTCGGGCCCTGTTGAGATCTGTTGGGCTCTGTCAGGCCCTGTTAGGCTCTGTCGGGATTTGTCACGTCCTGTGAGACTGTGTCAGGCTCTGTCAGGCTTTGTCAGGTTCTGTCAGGTTCTATTGGGATTTGTCAGGTTCTGTCGGGCTTTGTCACGTCCTGTGAGACTGTGTCGGGCTCTGTCAGGCTTTGTCAGGTTCTGTCAGGTTCTATTGGGCTTTGTTGGGCTCTGTCATGCCCTGGTGGGCTCTGTCAGGCCTTGTCGAACTTTGTCCAGGTCTTTTAGGCCATGACAGGCTCTGTCAGACCGCATCGAGCTTTTTCAGGCCCTGTCATTTTGTGAAATGTCACACTTTATCTGGATCTGTTGGTTCTTTCGAGGTTTCTCAGGCCCTGTTGGGTTTAGTTGGGCTCTGTCAATTCCTGCCAGGTTCTGTTGGGCTCTTTCAACTTATGTCTGGCCACGTCATTCTCTGTCATGCCCTGGCGGGCTCTGTCAAGCTTTGTCGAATTCTGTTGGGGTCTGTCGAGTTCTGTCAAATCTGGTAGGCCCTTTCAGGCTCTGTCAAGCTTTGTTGGGCCCTGCTGTACTCTGTCTGACCCTGAGGGATTCTGTCAGGATCTGTTGGGATCTGTAAGGCTCTGTCAACCTGTGTCAGGCCCTGTCAGGATCTGTAATCCTTTGTTGAGCTCTTCCAGGCTCTGTCACTCTTTGTCGAACTCTGTCGAGCCCTGCTGCACTCTATAGTTCGCTGTCAGGTGCTCTCAAGATTTGTCAGGACCTGTCAAGTTCTATTGGGCTCTGTTGGGCCCTGTTGGGCTCTGTTGGGCTCTGTCGGACCCTGTGTGACTGTATAGGGCTCTGTGAGCGTTTCTCAGCTTCTGTTGGGCTCTCTCAAGGTTTGTCGAAGTCTGTCAGGCTCTGTCAGGATCTGTCATGCCCTGGCGGGCTCTCTCAGTTTCTGGTAGGCTCTGTTAGGCCCAGTCGTGCTCTGTCAGGCCCTATCGAGCTCTTTCAGGCCCTTTCTTGCTATTTCAGGCTCTGTCATGCCTTATCCGGCTCTTTTGACCCTTCTTGAGCTTTGTTGGGCACTGCTGGGCTTAGTTGGGCTCTGTCAATTTCTGTCAGCTTCTGCTGGGCACTTTGAAGACCTGTCTGGCCCTGCCGGCTCTGTTGAGATCTGTAAAGATCTGTCAAGCTGTGTCAGGCCCTGTCGTGCTCTGTAATGCTTTATTGACCTCTCTCAAGCTCTGTCGCGCTTTGTCGTCTTCTGTCAGGCCCCGCTGGACTCTACAGTTTGCTGTCAGGTGCTGTCGGGATTTGTCGGGCCCTGTGAGACTCTGTCGGGTTCTGTCAGGTTCTGTTGGGCTCTGTCAAACCTTTTTGAAGTCTTTCAGGCTCTGTTGAGCTATTTCAAGCTCTGTCGGGCTCTGTCAGGCTCTGTCGAGATCTGTAAGGCTCTGCCAAGCTGTGTCAGGCCCTGTCAGGCTCTGTAATGCTTTATTGAGCTCTTTTACTCTCTGTCGCACTTTGTTAGCCTCTGGCAGGTCCTTCCAGTCTCTATCGTTCTCTATCAGGCTCTGACAGGATTTGTTGAATCCTGTTGAGCTGTGTTGGGCTCTGGCAGGCCCTGTCGTATTCTGTCAGTCCCTGGTGGGCTCTGTAAAGTGCCATATCGAAAAAGCCTGACAAAGCCCAACAGAGACAGACAGATCGCGACAGAGACCGACAGAGCCCGACAGGATCTGACCAAGTATGACAGGCCCCAGCAAAGCCCAAAAGAGCCCAACAGGGCCTGACAGATCCTGACAGAACCTGACTTAGCCCGACAGGGTCCAAGAAAGCTTGAAAGAGCCAAACAACACGCAGTCGAGCCTGAAAGAGCTTGACCATACCCAACAGAGCCTGACAAAATATGATACAGACCTAAAAAGCCGGACGTGGCCTTACAGAGCCCAATAGACCCCCAGGAAGCCTGACAGACATGGACAGAGCATGACAAAGCCCAGCAGAGCCTGTCAGGACATGACACAGATTGACAGTGCCCTACATGCCCCAAAAAAGCCCTACAAAGCCTGAGAAAACCCAAGAGATCCCGACAGATCCTGACAGAACGTGACAGTGCCCAACAAAGCCCAACAGAGTCTGACAGAACCCGAAAGGGCCAGACAGAGAACAACATGGCCTAAGAAAGCCCGACAGATCCTGACAGAACATGACAGAGCCTGACAAAGCACGACACAGTCTCACAGGTTCCGACAAAGCCCAAAAGAGCCCAACAGGGCCTGACTGTGTCCGACAGAACTCAACAGGGTCTGACAAATCCAGACAGCATCTGACAGCGAACTACAGATTCCAGCATGGCCTGACAGAGCCAACAAAGTGTGACAGAGCCTGAAAGAGCTCAACAAGAAATTACTGAGCACGAAAGGGCCTGACAAAGAGGGGGTTAACAATACATCTGCCACGGTTTTATTGTCACCTCGCAATCAAAAACCTCAACAGATAACTGGCGCCCAATGTGGGGCCCATGAAAGGGTTAAAATTTGGCAGTAAAAAGGGGTAAATTTTGAGATTTTTTGCTTCGCTACTGCTCTGACGTATCTTTCAATTTTCTTGGCACGGTGCCAACTCATAGAGTTGTGATACTCCCAGGTCTGTTTGCTTTGGACATTATTTAGTGCTATTAAAGCAGAGTGAATTACATTGGTTTCAAAATATTGTGGCATAAGTTGTATCAGTTATTTTTTACATTGTGCTCGGTGATACCATACTTGTGCTGGGCATTCTTTCTGAATCGAAGTATTCATTACATAACAACAAGAAACTGGACGATGGTTATGATGATTCTGTGTGGTTTGGCACTAATTTATTTCATTATACTGCAGCCGCTAATGAATTTCTACTTGTTTCTGCTTTACGTTGAAAAACCTCTGGGAGAGATAAAAGACCAATACGGCTATGTATTTGCCAATTGGTCAAGCGAATCTTTAGAAAGGCTGACTAACAATACTTTTGCTTTTTCGCTAGGACAATTTACAAACGTTTTTGAGAGCTTTGAATATCCTTGGAGCTTTGATAGAACTATGATGGTGCTATTTGTTTTACTGAATGTGTGTCAGTTTGTGCTACTGTTAAGAGAAAGGAGGTTAAATAGCAGTTTTGTGTCTCTTTTTAGTCCTGATATTTACGATGTGTCTTCGGAAGCTTTAGCAAAAAGCACTCGTAGCTGCATGAGAAAAAGAAAAACAGCGAAAGCTGCTGCTGCAGCCACTGTCCTCCTCATCACAGAGACCGCTGCTTTGTAGGCCCAAACTACAACTCCCTCACAAGGCTCGACTGCCAAGGTTGCAGCAGATAATGTTACTTCTCCAGCCTCAAAGGCTAACAAGGCAGCCCCTCCTTCGTCACACACTGGGCACTGTTGGTGCTTTAACCATAACAATCACTGCGACTATGCCAATGCCAGTGACAGTCATTCAGACTCTGGAAATTAATCAAATGATGGTGAGACGGGCATCAGCTGAGATAACGGGGAAGAAACAATTGAAATGGAAGGTGGTGAAGCCAGGCAGCTGGGATCTCTGTCAAAAGATTCCACCACTGATAGGGCAATTTCAAGAGACCCTAACACCACTAGCCTCTGGACCCGACTCCTGGCAGCTATGAGACTAAGATTTCCCTACAAGGAAGATTGTATATGCACATTAGGGAAATGGAATACTATGGAGAGAGGTATCTGCTTCCTGAGAGAATTAGCTGTGCGAGAGATCATCTATTTTGGACCAAACCACACACAAGGGACAGACCCAGACAGAATCAATTGTACATGACCTCTGTGGCGCAGATTTGTACAAAGTGCATCGCCTGCATATGCTTAGTCATTGGCATCAATGATCTGGACACCAGGAGTACAAACCATTTCTACCACAATTGAACTGTGGAGGGGTTTCTGTTAGATGGAGATTTGTTACTGAAACAGCAAGGAATTTCAAGGCCAACTCAAAAGCTGAAAACAGGACCTGCCATGGGAGAGAAGGAGTTCTACAATAACAAGGCCTCAAAATGATGTAAATCAACGGACCTATCAGCAGTGAGTCTTCAGTGCGTGGACAGCTCGTGAACATAGATGATATCCAATTAGTGAATGCATGCTTGGAGCGTGGATGCATGATCAGAGAGTAGCTGCATATATAAGGAGGCTTGTTTCTGTAATAAATGGCTCTAGCGTGATTCACATTGAATCGGAGTGCAGTCCTTTATTCACTCCAACACTGAACAGCTTTTGGAATTTGAAGACAGCCTTACTGTTTCTCTACGGGCTTGTGTCTCTGCTGTGGAGAAACTGTGTGAAAAATCTGATGACCGGTTTGAAAAGCTGTTGCAAGAAATCATGGAACTCAGAGAAGATATGTACCATTCACGACCTGCACAAACCTATGTTTCAGCTATTAAGAAAATGCGTTTCCAATCTCAAGAGAGAGGACAGAGGCAGCCCACAAAAAGAGGTTCACTGTGATTCTTCCTACATGAGCAGGGAGAAAACATGAATAGGTGGCATGGAAGACCTACCTCAGAACTTCAAGAACGAGTACGTGAGATAAAAGGAAAAACTCCTAGAAAAATGGCTGCTCCAGTTTACAAAAGGAGCAGAAGAGATTCTGATGCTCTTGAAGGAACCTCTAATTCACACCCAGAGACTGTGCAAAACAGAAATTAGAGGTGCCCTGCCTCCAACCAGGTGGAGGAAAGGGATAATAGAGTTTATTGGACTGTACAAATACGATGGTCGGGTACAACACACCCCCAGGAGTACAAAGCTTTAGTGGACACTGGTGCACAGTGCACGATAATTCCTTCTAACTATAAAGGAATGCAATCCATCAGTATTGTTGGAATGACTGAGGGATCCCAGGAACTGGCTTTTGTAGAGGCTAAGATGAGCCTAACTGGAAAGGAGTTGGAAAGGCACACTGTTTTAACAGGCCCAGATGCTCCGTGCATCCTTGGTATAGACTACCTAAGGAGTGGATCGACCTCAAGTCTCACCTACAGGCCTCAGGCCCTGCATTCCTGCAACCAGTTTCCTTCCACCGCAACCATTAAGTGCTGCCGTGTCGGACATGCTAGAACTGCAATATGAACTGGAGACAAAGGCAGCCAAGTGGTATGCCACAACTGACATTGCTAATGCATTTTTCTCTATTCCTTCAGCAGCAGAGTGCAGGCCGCAGTTTGCTTTCACCTGGAGGGGTATCCAGTACACATGGAATCGCTTGCCCCAGGGGTGGAAACACAGTCCTACCATCTGCCATGGACTGAGCCAGATCACACTGGAGCAAGGTAAAGCTCCAGAACACTTGCAATATATTGATGACATCATTGCATGGTGCAACACAGCGAAAGAAATCTTTGAGAAAGGTGAGAGAATAATTCAGATTCTTTTGGATGCTGGTGTTGCCATAAAATGAAGCAAGGTGAAGGGACCTGCACAAGAGAAACAGTTTTTAGGAATAAAATGGAAAGATGGGTGTCATCAGATGCGAGGGCGAAAAGTCACAGACTCCACACAATCCAATATGAATTCAAGCAAAGCCATTTATTACAGAAACAAGGCTCCTTATATATGCAGTTATTTCCTGATAACACGTCCATGCTTCAAGCATGCATTAGCTGATTGAATATTGTCTATGTTCACGAGCTGTCCACACACCTGAGTCTCACTGTTAATAAGTCTGTTAATTTACGTCGTCTTTTCAGCTTTCCAAGGTGCCCTTGAAATTCTTTCGGGCCTGACTAGTTCAATAATAAATCTCCATCTAATAGAAACCCATCCACATGTTAATCCCTCATAGTATCACAGTATTACAGTATCACAGTATGTCTGGGATTGGAAGGTGTGGTAGAATGCAACCCCCTCCTCTCTCCCCCTCTCTGCCCCCTCTCTCCCCCTCCCTCCTTCAGTATGGAGGAGGGGGCACATCTCCTCTCTTTCTCTGCTACTTGAGGCTAACAGCTTCTTTTGTTTGGCCCCAGAGCACCCTGGCCAGGGCCATTAGGAGAAGGGAGTGCCAAGGCACCAGTGAGTTGGCGTGCAGAGGAGCTTCTAGAATGCCTACAGTCAGGTCTGATCAGATAAAAACGGGACTCTCGTCGAGACTCCGCCCATTGTCGCAGGTCTCTCGGAGCACGAGCAAGATGCTGGCGCCGAGAGCCCCCCTCCCCGGGATGGAGACTCCGCTTGCCTTGCCGCCACGGATGTGAGTAAAACTTCTCGCAGGATTGCGAGTATATTTATACTTTTCGTGCACATATACACATATAACTTTCCGTGCTCCATATGAGCGCGTGTAAAATTAATCCTCGCAGAATCGTGGGTGTATTTTCCTTCTGTGCACATATGCACATGTAACTTTCCGTACACATTTGCACGCGTACTTGAAATTATTTCCTCGCACAATCGCGAGTGTATTTTCCTCCTGTGCTTCCACGTAAGCACGTGTAATATTCCGTGCACATTTGCACGTGTAAGTAAATTAACTCTCGCAAGATTGCGAGTGTATTATAAATTTACCCTTGCGGAATCGCGAGTGTACACTTTCCGTACACACTACGAGTACGTGTATCTCTCTAAAAATAATCCCCCACCATGTTCAGGCAAGTGTGTACTTCTCTGGGACTCAGGGACGGCTCCGGCATTGTTTTGAGTGAAGCCACGTGCATGCACACTGTGGACCACCTGTTGTATTAGTTGCTGCTCCTTAATAATTTTCCTCAACTGATATCCGAACCTTTATTTAAGTCACTTTTGGAGTGCTAAAACCCTGTTTCTTTCTGGTTTAATAAAAGTTGGTTTTAGACTTTGTTGTCCCTTAAATTAACCTACGGGGTGCCTCCGTGACAGAAGGGACCTCAAAAGATCATCTAGTCCAATCCTCCTGCTGCAGCAGGAACACCAAAGTGAGGTCGCACAGGAACATGTCCAGGTGGGTTTTGAATGTCTCCAGAGAAGGAGACTCCACAACCCCCCTGGGCAGCCTGTTCCAGTGCTCTGTCACTCTTACTGAGAAGAAGTTTTTTCTCAAATTTAAGTGGAACCTCTTGTGTTCCAGCTTGATCCCATTACCCCTTGTCCTATCATTGTTTGCCACCGAGAAGAGCCTCGCTCCATCCTCGTGGTACTCACCCTTTATATATTTATAAACATTAATATGGTCACCCCTCAGTCTCCTCTTCTCCAAACTAAAGAGATCCAGCTCCCTCAGCCTTTCCTCATAAGGGAGATGCTCCACTCCCTTAATCATCTTTGTTGCCCTATGCTGGACTCTCTCCAGCAGTTCCCTGTCCTTCTTGAACTGAGGGGACCAGAACTGGACACAATATTCCAGATGTGGTCTCACCAGGGCAGAGTAGAGGGGAAGGAGGACCTCTCTCGATCTACTAACCACCCCCCTTCTAATACACCCCAGGATGCCATTGGCCTTCCTGGCCACAAGGGCACAGTGCTGGCTCATGGTCATCCTGTGGTCCACCAGGACCCCCAGGTCCCTTTCCCCTACACTGCTCTCTAATAGGTCATTCCCCAGCCTATACTGGAACCTGGGGTTGTTCCTACCCAGATGCAGGAGTCTACACTTGCCCTTGTTAAATTTCATTATATTATTCCCCGCCCAAGTTTCCAGCCTGTCCAGATCCCGCTGGATGGCAGCACAGCCTTCTGGCATGTCAGCCACTCCTCCCAGCTTAGTGTCATCAGCAAACTTGCTGATAGTACACTCAATTCCCTCGTCTAAATCGTTAATTAATATATTGAATAATATTGGCCCCAGTACTGACCCCTGAGGCACTCCACTAGATACTGGCCTCCAACTAGACTCCGCACCATTGACTACCACTCTCTGGCTTCTCTCCTTAAGCCAGTTTGCAACCAACCTCACTACTCTATTGTCTTGACAACACCTCCTCAACTTAGCTGTGAGGATGCTGTGGGAGACTGTGTCAAAGGCTTTACTGAAGTCAAGGTAGACCACATCCACTGCTCTGCCATCATCCATCCACCTTGTTACATTCTCATAAAAGGCTATGAGGTTGGTCAAGCATGACTTACTCTTGGTAAAGCCATGCTGACTGCCCCTAATAGCCCTCTTATCCTTGATATGCCTTGAGATGGCACCAAGGATAAGCTGTTCCATTACTTTCCCAGGGACAGAGGTGAGGCTGACCGGTCTATAATTACCTGAGTCCTCCTTCTTGTCCTTTTTGAAGATTGGAGTGACATTTGCTTTCCTCCAATCCTCGGGCACCTCTCCCATTTCCCAAGACTTGGCAAAGATGATGGAGAGCGGTCTAGCAATGACTTCAGCCAGCTCCCTCAGCACCCGTGGATGCATCCCATCTGGACCCATGGATTTATGGATGTCCAGACTATTTAATTGCTCCCTAACCCAGTCCTCATCGACAAAAGCAAACTCCTCTATTGACCTGGCTTCATCTGGGGTCTCAGGGGTATAGGGCTCCCCAGGACAGCCTCCGGCAGAGTAGACAGAGACAAAGAAGGCATTCAGTAATTCTGCCTTCTCTGTATCTTCTGCCACCAGGGCACCCACCCCATTCATCAGTGGGCCTACATTGCCTCTGGTATTAGTTTTATCTGCTATGTATTTGAAAAAGTTCTTTTTGCTGTCCTTGACTCCTCTCGCCAGCTGTAATTCTAAGGAGGCCTTGGCTATCCTAGCTGCCTTCCTACATCCTCTAACAGCAGCCTTATATTCTTCCCAAGTGACCAGCCCCTGCTTCCATGACCTGTAAACTCTCCTCTTCTGCTTGAGCATACCCAACAGATCCCTATTCAACCACGCAGGCCTCCTGGCTCCCTTCCTTGACTTCCTACGTGTGGGGATGCTCTGATCCTGAGCGTGGAAGAAGCAATCTCTGAATGCAATCCAGCTCTCTTGGGTCCCTTTTCCTTCAAGCAGTCTTGCCCATGGGATTTTCCCCATCAATTGCTTGAAAAGGCCAAAGTTTGCCCTGCTAAAGTCCAGGGTTGCAATTCTGCTCGCTATTCTGTTCCTGCCACACAAGATGCTGAACTCCACCATGTCGTGGTCACTGCAACCCAGGCAGCCCTCAACCTTTACTGCTTCGACCAGACCCTCCTTGTTAGTGAGGATGAGATCCAGCAGTGCACCTCTCCTAGTCGGCTCCTCTCCCATCTGCATGAGGAAGTTATCATCAGTGCACTGGAGGAACCTCCTGGACTGTGGCTGGCTGGCTGAATGGTCCTTCCAGCAAACATCAGGGAAGTTAAAATCACCCACAACAACCAGGGCCTGTGACTGTGAGGCCACTCTCAGCTGCCCATAGAAGGCCTCATCAACTTCCTCAGCCTGATCTGGTGGCCTGTAACAGACGCCCACAACAGTGTCACCCCTGCCAGCCTGCCCCTTGATCCTGACCCATACACTCTCAACTCGCTCGTCATCCACTCCTGGGCAGAATTTAGTACATTGTAGTTGCTCGCTCACATAGAGAGCAACTCCACCACCACGCCTGGCTGGTCTGTCTTTTCTGAAAAGGGCGTAGCCATCCATGACCACATTCCAGTCATGTGAACTGTCCCACCATGTTTCTGTAATTGCCACCAGATCATAATCTCCTGACCGAACATAGGATTCTAACTCCTCTTGCTTATTCCCCAGGCTGCGTGCATTGGTGTACAGGCATTTCAGGGAGCGAGCAGAGCACTCCCATTTCTCCCTAGGGGTATAGGAGGCCACCTGGTCCTCATCAGTTTTAGAATGCTGCCCCACTGGGACAAGCCCAGCTACAACCCCATCCCCCTTCGAGCCTAGTCTAAAGCTCTCCAAATGAGCCCAGCTAATTCCTGCCCCAGCATCCTTTTGCCCCTACGAGATAAACCTTTCCCGCGTGACACTGTCCGGACTGGTGTCTTATAAAATCAACCATTATCAAAAAATTCAAAGCCCTGCCTGTAGCACTACTCTTGGAGGCAACCATTTAGAGAATGAATTTTCCTATTCCATCCCACATTGTCACTTGAAGATGGAAGGAGTGAAGAGAAGATCACTTGAGCCCCTGAGTCTTTCACCATCCTCCCCAAGACCTTGAAATCATTCTTCAATCCCCTCAGACTACGGGAAGCAGCTTCCTCCCCATCTGTCTGGAAGACCAGCAGCGGGTAGTAGTCTGTCGGGTGCACCAGTTTGGGGAGCTCTCTAGCGATATCCTTGATCCGGGCTCCAGGTAGACTACAAACTTCCCTAAGATGAGGGTCAACTCTGCATATTGGGCCCTCTGTTCCTTTCAGAAGGGAATTTCCTATTACTATCACCCTTCTTTCTTTCTTATCAGAGGCAGTCTTAAGTTGTGAAGTCAACCACCTCTTCCTATGTGATCTTGTATGCAGGCTTGGCACCACCTCCTCACCTACCTCTTCTTCAAGATCCAGGGCCTCAAACCTATTACGGAGGGGCACCTGGGGAGACAAAGGAGGCAGGGAGGGGGGTTGCCCGTGACACCAAACCGGAATACTCTTCCAACCCTCGTTGTCTTTTAGATCCCCTACCTCTGCCCGACAGCAACAAGGGTGGGGCCGTTTCGGGACTTCCCCCTCTCCCTGAGGAGGCAGGAGGTCCATCTCCTTTTGGGGGGTACCTCCCTGGGACCTTTCCGACTGGCACGTCAGGGTGTTACTCCACCAGTCGGTCTCCCTTTCGCACTCCCTGATGGTCCTCAGCGTTTCAACCTCCTCCTTAAGTTTCACAACCATGTTGAGCAGATCTTGCACCTGCTCACACCTCACACAGGTGGAGTGCTGGCCTCCCTCCCCCGGCAGCAGCAGGCTCTGGCACTCCCTGCAGCCGGAGACCTGAACAGCCACCGTTTGGGACAGAACCTCAGTCTGCATTGCCACCGTCTGTTTGGGACAAACTCTCCTTCTTCCCGTCTTTTCTCTTGGAGACTTTGGGCCAGTTTGTCCTTAAATCTGGGGTCGTTTTGGCCAGTTTTCAGAGGCCTCGGTGCTAACAGGAGGGACAGCAGGCAGTGACAGGCCCTGGGGCTGACAGGCTCCCCCTCCCCTAGATGGGGCTCGGCTGCCACACCCAACTGACATAGAACCTTTGTCAAAAGGAGCCCGTGAGCGGAACATAAAAAGCAGTATGTAAAAACATAATCTCACCCTTTTTCCTGCACACCAAGCTGAATTTTAACCAACGTAGCCTTGTATGCATTTTCCAAGCATTAACATAATATCTTTTCCAGTAAATGTTGTAAATATTGGACTCAGCAAGTTAAAAAGTGAGTCACGTCGTTGTTGTGAGCACACTTCTGTGCAGCTCCTTGATTCCTTGTCATGTCCTTAAATACTTGGGGATTTGTTCCTAAAACCATGTAATTGAAGTGATTTTGTTGGGGCCCCTCTGAGTACAAAAATGTCTTTAATAGATTGCCATGAATTTAAATATCATTGCTATACAACTATGAGTTTACCTTTGGGAAAGGGGTGGTGTTTTTCTTCAGGTTTGCAAATACTGTCATTCTGCTGCTGAAATATTATATAAATGAGAAACACAAGGAAACACTTGACTGTTAAATGGTCTGGATCTGGATTTGCCACTTTTGTCGAATACTATGTGTCTCTGACGTGTTTTTGATATTTTGTCTTTATTTTAATGTAAATTGCATTTATTGTTATCCAACTAATTCAGATGGGTTTTTGTTTCTTGAAAACAGTTATTTTTCTGTGTGGGTTTTTTTTTTTTAGTAGCATGTGTATCAAAGTCCATCTTCATAAATACAGTTTATTTGGCTTTTTTCAATGTTTCTGTATGTATTTCAAAGCAGAACTTAGTGTGGTAGGAATAAGTCACTGGAAAGTTCGCCCATGATTGCAGAACAGTAAGACGACAACATTTGAATTTGTTACAGCTTTTTTGTGCTGCTGTCCCACTGTTACTATGGTCTGTCTTGAATGTACAATTGAATACGTGTTTAATTTTTTTGTGAACAGATCGATGACTCTCCTGCACATCCTTCTCTGGCACAGCTTATTAAGGTATTACAATATAATATAAAGTATACATTCCTGTCAAATGCTTTAAAAAAAGTGTTTTCTTCCTATTCTTAAATCTTATGCGGTGACCTATAGCTGGACGAGTCTTGTAATGTGAACAATACTTTAATATTTGATAATTTAAGTCTTTATTTTGCCTTTAAAATCTGTGTATATTTTGATACTGTCCTGGGATGTCTCAGCCCCAACGTCACGTTGCAGAATCGCTCATCTTCAAGATGCAAAGAAGCAGCACTTCAGAAGCTGTTTTTATTGTTTTTCACACATTTCATTACTTTTGGGCTGGAAGCTAACACAATTTTCACGGAATAATTTAATTACGGACATTTCAGGGGGGTTTGAAAACAGCCAAAACAGAAGCGTTTCTGTAACATGGACAATTGCACGGTGATGTCTGAATTTCTAGGCTGGAGTTCATTTCCGAGAAATCTCTTCCCACTGGGAATTTCTTCTCTCTCTCACTGCAGAAATTAAAATTTCTGTCATTTTAATTCATTCATTCATTTAATTTAATACATTCAGGAAAAGAATTAGATTGGAAGGTAGCCACCAAAGGAAATCTAAATCTCAATTCTAAATGTGTCCTTGGTTCTGCAGTCTCATGGGGAAGTTTATGCCTGTTCGTGATCCCCAAGTGCCCCATAGCGACCCACAAGTTCCCCATTAGTGCCCCATAGTGTCCTACAAGTGAGTCATGAAGCCCCATAAGTGACCTCTAGTGCCCCATAAGTGACTCATAGAGACTGGGTCCCTCCCAAACTCCTGGGTCCCTTGGGGCACTCCTGGGTCCTTGCCAAACTCCTGGGTCCCTCCCCCAAAATACTGGATCCCTCCTGAACTCCTGGGTCCCCCCCGAACTCCTGGGTCCCCCCCGAACTCCTGGGTCCCTCCCAAAGTCCTGGATTATTCTGATGAATTAAATATTTCATAGTTGTTGACCTGCGTTACATCAGCATTGATAAAAATAACGTGTATATGAAAGAACCATTAAATAAAAAGTTGAACGTAGTTGGCTGATTTGTGGATGAAAGCATATAAACGCATATAAAAACAAAACCAGGAGTAGTTGATCTGAATGATCAGTGCTTGAAGGTCCAAATAATTTCCATCTTACTCAATTAAATGGACAGTGGAGATCTTCTCCATCAAATTATCTAGAGCTTAAAAATACTGTATAATATAGATTTTTCTACACGTAGCTCAGAAGAAAATGGGATTAGTTACAGAGGTACAAACAGAGCCAGAAGTTTTGAGTTCCAAACATGTAATATTTAATATTCCATTTTAATATTATCCTATGAAGAATTGTTTCTCTTGGGGTGAAATGCAGAGGTTGTCCAGCAATGTTGCAAAGCAACCCAGGAATTCAGGGGGGACCCAGGAGTGCCGCAAGGGACCCAGGAGTTCAGGAGAGATCCAGGAGTTTGGAAGGGACCCAGGAGTGGCCCAAGGGACCCAGGAGTTCAGGGGGGGGACCCAGTCTCTATGAGTCACTTATGGGGCGCTATGGGGCACTTATGGGGCACAAAAGGGGAACTTGCGGGTCGCTTTGGGGCACTTGGGGGTCACTAAAAGGCGCTTATGGGGCACTTATGGGTCGATAAGAGTCACTTATGGGGCTCCATGTGTCACTTGTGAGGCTCTATGGGTCACTTATGGGGCTCTATGAGCCATTTACGGGGCACTTGGGGGTGGCTAAGAGTCACTTATGGGGCACTATGAGTAACGTATGGGGCTCTATCAGGGTTAAGGGTTTGGGGTACCTCCCGAACTCCTGGGTCCCTCCCTGAACTACCTTGAACATTTAGAGCTTCATGCTCTTAATTCCAGACCATATTTACACATTAATCATCTAAGTGTTCTTATAATTGATTAGAACCCACAAAATGTCCTTAGTTTGGCTAAAAATACTTGGATGGCTCTAATTCTTCACAGGTATCAGGACAGTGTTACTGGAATCTGAGGAACATAAATGCCCAACTTGTCACCGGATGGATGTTTCTCCTGATGCTTTAGTTGCCAACAAGTTCCTACGCCAGCTAACACAATGACTTTTACATAAGCTGTTTGTAAGAAAAGTTTGTAAAAACTATTGATTTATATCTCCTTAAGCAAGGTTGAATTGCTTAAGGCTGAATTTCCTGTTCAAACACATTATCTGTTGTTCCAGAAGGTCACAGCTCTAAATTTAGAGGCAATTGGTCCAATTCGGGTGACAGTTTTGTTTAGCATGATCACCTCACATTCAAATTCAGCGTCAACACTGAAGGACTTCAAATACCAAAGTATTAAATAAAGGATTAAATACCAATCCTTAACATCCATGTTTAATGTGACATGTTCCTATCTCTGTATGTTGATTTATTTTAGGTTTGATGGCATTTGCAGGAATGCACAAGTAATTTGACTCCGCAGAGGCTTTTGTGTGTAGATCTGCTGAAGTTTCTGTAATATATTCTGTAATGTTACCTTTCTGTAAATGGTTTCACAGTATCACAGTATCACAGTATGTTTGGGATTGGAAGGGACCTCAAAAGATCATCTAGTCCAATCCCCCTGCTGGAGCAGGAACGCCTAGGTGAGGTCGCACAGGAACATGTCCAGGTGGGTCTTGAATGTCTCCAGAGAAGGAGACTCCACAACCCCCCTGGGCAGCCTGTTCCAGTGTTCTGTCACCCTTACTGAGAAGAAGTTTTTTCTCAAATTTAAGTGGAACCTCTTGTGTTCCAGCTTGATCCCATTACCCCTTGTCCTATCATTGTTTGCCACAGAGAAGAGCCTGGCTCCATCCTCGTGGCACTCACCCTTTATATATTTATAAACATTAATAAGGTCACTCCTCAGTCTCCTCTTCTCCAAACTAAAGAGATCCAGCTCCCTCAGCCTTTCCTCATAAGGGACGTGCTCCACTCCCTTAATCATCTTCGTTGCCCTACGCTGGACCCTCTCCAGCAGTTTTTCTGCCTCTAGGCTGTGAACAACTTCAGAAATGGAACTGGCTACAGAAAAAAGGGTCTGTAAGCAGCTTTGGCAGCAGCCGCCACCACTCGTGACACCTTCTGCTGCTCTGGTGACAAACGCAGAACTTTCCAGATCTTCCTCTCTGCCCATCAGCAGTTTGTCAGAAGAGAAGGTGTTGAGGGTTAAGATTGCGGGGTGACAATAAAACCCTGGCAGATGTATTGTTAGCCCCCTCTCCCCCCCCACTTCCCCCTTTTGCCCATCCCTCTCCCCCCTTCCACTCGGGACAGGCGATTGGGAGGGAAAAAGAAGGACAGAGAGAAGAGAGTTGGGAAAAATTAAAGATGTTTTACTAATGCTACTAATAAGAATAGAGAAAATAATACAAAATATACAAAACCAATCTTGAAAGTCTCAGCAACTGCAGAGCCAGCACCCAAAGTCCTGGATTAGACTCCACAGCCAACCAGAGCTGGATTCAGTCTCTCACTAGGCCTCAGTTCGCAGGGACAACTAGCAAGGTCCTCTCCTAATGTCGGCCATAGGGAAAAGGGAAGGAAAAAAAAAAGGGACGAGATCCTCGTGATCTCCCATTTTATATGAAGTATTCACGTGAATGGAATGTTATACACAGTTGGTCAGTTGTTTCTCGTCGCCCCTCTCGCGAGATGTCCATCCATGCTTATCAATAAGTTTGCATTCCATTGCTAGGTTTTACCAAAACATGTGTCTGGTTCTCCAGGAAAATGCAGCTAATATGAAGGCTTTAGCTGACAGGCAAAATTCACTGAAAGAGAAACTTGTTTTTAACAAAACCAGGACAGAAGGTAAGTTTTACTTCAGTATACACCACGATTTTTAGATTTCAGTAGGGCTTATTTTCCATGTGTTTGCATTTATTCCCCAGGACTATCAGGTTCCTGCTCCAAGAAAAGTGTCTTGGAGGTAACTGATCATCTAAGGTGCATTTCAAAACATACCATATCCTGCTTTGGAACTTGTGCCAAAATGGAAAGTAGTTGTTCTGTATCCAGGAATTTTGAGATAACTGTAAAACAAAAGTAAACAGATCAGAAATTTAATGGAAATTGAACTTTTGCTAATCTTTTTCTTTTATTCTATCATCTTCACAAATTATTTACCAGAGAAAAAAACAGGTTAAAAATTGCTGCTAAATTATGTTGTCACAACTATACAGACTATACCTAAGCATGTAGTGATTATTTTACAGGTGGACATATATCAATTCAGCAATATTCTTTTAGTTTGATTGAATCATACATCTCTTGTGACAAAGATTAAGATTATATGATCCAGCTTCAGGTGGACTAACTCACACTCTGCTATTGTATTTTGTTTAGTTTGTCTGGACCACTATGAAGCAACAGGAAAAAATATCCATACACAACAAGTATAACATCAGTGATGCCTTTATTTGTTTTTAATGTATACATTATGTATACTCGAATACTTCCAACTAGTCATAGAGGTAGAGACAAACTCCAATCCTTTGAAAAAGGTATTGGCTGACTTCTACCCATTTAATCTGAGAAATTCACTTTTCTTAGCAAAATACCTGAGAAAAATATCACTATCATAATAAAGATTACTTCCACTATGTGTCACCTGACAAATCATAAAATAAAATCAAACATATTGAGTCACATTGCATACTTTCACAGATTAGAAAAAAAATGTTTGAAATTAAATTTAATATGATGCATTAAAAATAAACTACTACCTAGTTGAAGACCAAAAAAGAGCTCCCCATCCTGAAGTAATTCCTCAACACAGTCCAGTCTAATGTTAATTTTTTCAGCATCAATTAGTGGCTCCAGGATATTGGATCTAAGTCTTTGACTTCTACCTGGAATTTTAGCATAATTCAGGACACCAAAAAGCGTGTGACCATTCCTTTGGGGAAAAAAAAAAAAAAAAAAAAAAAAAAAAAAGTTGTGAAGAATACAGTCAGGAAACCAAATATGGTAAATGTCAAATGAGGTTTTCAGGTAAGAGTATCCTACAGATTTGAGGCGTGCTTTAGGGACACTCAGCACCTCCCTGTTTGCTGTATATTATATGAACTACAGCAGTTGAGACACTGGGATGTGTAACATGCAAAAGCCATGAACATTAAAGTAATATTTATAAATCACAAGCATGTTATTTGGCTCCGCTATTGACTGAAAGTGACAGGAGTGAAGCACCTAAACGTGATTTGTCCCACATTCATTCTTCACCACTCTGCAGCTGTTTTAGCAGGAGCTTCACAGATGCTTTCCACCATTTAAGAGTTTAGATGCCAAAAGATCCCAATAAAAACCATAATGCTTGTTTACATCTAGAATTGTCTTAAATATACGTCCTTCTATGCATATTTCAGAGACCACAATGCTGCTTTGTGTATTAGCATGTAATATATGCCACTAAAGCTGTTTCAATTAACCGACTAGACAAAGTTTTCCTCTGGAATTTAACACAGGCGCATTAAAACCCCTCCAAACCAGAGCCCAGCTCCACTAGGCCACAGCTCTTCAGGGTCAGCTGCAGTTTGGCGGTTCCTCAGCTTCCCAGTGACATCGCCCCAGCCGCCTGGTTCTGAACCGCATGGGCTCCCAGCACCAGACACAGCCCTGGAAATGCCAGCGGCACAAACTCCAGCTCACCGCAAAGGGCAGGGGACAGCAGGTGCGAGTCCAGGCACTGCTGCTGTCCGGAATCCCAGGGCCTACAGCCAACTTTCCACGTGCATCCAGACTACTGGAGCTGGCGTTGGACCTTCTCCTCTGCTCTGACAGAAATCCAAGTGTATGGCAAGAAAAACAAAACCAAAAGGAATATCCTTCTTCCACCTTCCTTCCTTTCCTACGGTCACAAACCATAAGGCTGAACTTGTCAACCAAGCTGTCTCAAGAAAACTGAACAGAAGCATCTTTGGAATGAAGCAAATACCTGGACATGACCATGTTCTTAGAAGGTAAGAGAACGGGTGTCACTTTTCCCCCAGAAAGCAAGTCATGTTCATAATACCATTTACGTCAACTCTGACAACTGGGGGCTCAGGGCCTGCCTTCTGGGTGAGGGGGTACCGTTCCCGAGGGCTCGGCCCCACCGCCCAGCAACACCGCCCAGTAATACTGCCTGGTAATACCGCCCAGCATCTCAGCACCGCTGCCACGGGAACAAAACACACCATGAGGAACGACCAAGGGCTCAGCCACAGCTCCACTCTGGTTTTGAATGTTCCCCAGCACAGGCTGATGTCCCCACTGTAACACACAGAGGTGAGGGGGAACCTCCCCCTCCCACACCTGAAACTCCATTTAGAATATAAAGAGATTTTACCAAGAATGTATCAAATATTAACACGATAGGATCAGACACCACATCTATACCACACTACAACCTGAAATGGGATTTTCAAATCTGCTGCTGTGATGTCTTCGTTGCTGACGCTGTGTGAGCTGACACAGGCAGGCAGCAGAACAACCAGAGGCCACAGGTGCAACACAAAGAGCAAATTTATTGTTGTTCATTGCTGCCAGGGGGATTCCCAAACAGCACCTCAGCCCCCGGCAGAGCTCACACCAGTGCAGCCACAGGGCTGCAGAATTCAGGAGCATTCAGAGACTGGGGCAGTTCCCTTGGGGTGCAGCCTCCATATCAACATCTTGCAATAACTGGTCATTTTGTTTTCCTGGATATCCAGGTTTAGAAAACCAATGTTTCCACAGTGCTTCTCATTGTCCTCAGTTAAGAAAGCCGTACCTTCTGTTATCTTTTCTAAGCACAAACATTTCTGTTTTAATACAGACCAAAGTGATTTGTGTCAAAGCCATAGCAACATCTTTAGGCCATGACATTTGATGAAGGACACACACTGAAACTATGGAATTATACAGAGAAAGCACAGCCCTGACATTTACAAGTGTTCAGGTGCTTTTATGCCAAGGGTGTTTTTTGCAGGTTATATTCATCTTGTGTGAAAAAGTGACAATGACTCACAAGCTTTGCTTTGGAGATACATCTCATCAAATACCAGCCCTGCCTGAAACCATTCAGATAAAAGCCGCGGGCCTATGTGGGCTGTACGTGTGTGTGCCCGAGGAGTCAAAGGGAAATCAAGACACCCCAGGAGCCACCCTGCAGCACTTGGTAACTGCGAGTCTCTGGTCACTTCCCATGTGTTCTTCACCCTTTCTATTTCACAGAGAAGCTGTCAGGTACTCAGCAAGGAAACATGGACATCACTGGCAGTGAGTTACTGTGATGATAGCCTCTGTTTTCTTTTTATAGTTGCTCCACTGAAAAAAATATAATTTGAACTATTTTTTCCTGACTGACAAGCCAGGCTTCGTGAGCAGGCTCAGGTTTGCTGAGCGGGCTGAAGTGCCCGCTCGGGGCACAGGAGTCGCTGAGGGGTCTCGAACTCGCGGAGCAGCTGCACGCACAGGGTGGCACCTGCAGCTGTGGGGTCACAACATCTCAACACGTCCCGGAGAACGGCCCTTAAAGCCATTGCAAAGGGAAAGCCAAGAAAACCGAACACCTCCAAAAACAAACAGCCAAAAAAACAATCACAAAAATAAAATCCATAACCAGCTGAACGTGGTTCACATCTCCAGTAAAGCAAATATCGTGCTGCAATTCAGACCAGTTTGTTGACCCCAGCAGGGAACTCGGATACTGCAATATTTAGTAAAGAAAAATAATTAGTTAAGTATTTGCAAGAAATGGCTACCATTGTTATAACAGAGGAGCTATGCCGGTGCTTGGAATCGACCAGCAGAGAGGCAGCTAGGTAAAAATGGGTAGAGCCTCGCAGGGAGACGGCAGCGCCACCGCCTCACCTCCTCAGCCGGGAACCAGTGGCTTCGCCCCGGTAGCCCCACCGGCAGTGAACCCCGCAGGAGCCGCCCGGCCCGGCCCCGCCGCTGGAGCAGCTGCCGGTGCTGTCCCCGTGCTGCGCTGCGTTTGTAGCGGCCCCAGGATGCAGCGGGGCATCCGCTCCGCTCCCCACTCACCCAGGGCAGAGCAGTCCCGGCCCACGCTCAGCTCATCCGCCATGGCCGCCCCGCCCAGCGCGGGCCCCGCGTGCGGCTCCGCCCAACGGTCTCCCCGGCACCGCCCTCGCAGAGTGTGAGTTAGTCCACCTGAAGCTGGATCATATAATCTTAATCTTTATCACAAGAGATGTATGATTCAATCAAACTAAAAGAATATTGCTGAATTGATATATGTCCTCAATACTCTGCGACTGTTTTAGCAGGAGTTTCACACGTTTTTCCCCTGCTCAAGAATTTAGATACAAAAAGATCCCAATAAAAACCATAATGCTTGTTTACATCTAGAATTGTCTTAAATATACGTCCTTCTATGCATGTTATAGAACACTGTAACCCTGCTTTGTAGATTAACACGCCACTAAAACCGTATCAATTAACTGACTAGACAAAGTTTTCCTCTGGAATTTAACACGTGCATTAAAACCCCCCCAAACTGAAGCCCAGCTCTACCAGGCAGTCCCTCAAGCGCAGGGCTTGAGCTCTGATTTGAGCCCGATGCTGCACACTCCCCGCGTCGGGCTGCAGTACTGGGAAAACCCGCAACAGAGAATCCGCTCTGGAGAACCACCCCACCCAGAGAACCCTCCTCGGCGGAACCTCCCAGCAGCCCGTTCGAGCTCTCTAGTGCCCTATTTGTGTAGCCACGCCTCTTATTTGCATTTCTCCTCCCCATCCTCGCCCAGCCTGTCGTTCCCATGCACCCCGCCCCTCCTCTTACCTCTCGCAATCTGATTGGCAGGCTTCGAATCTCAATTTGCATTCTCTCCACCCACTCGCGTACCTGCCCAAGCCCCGAGGTGATTTGCATATCCCGCACGACGCTCTGTTCTGTTCTATTTCTATTCAACCCCATCTATTTCTATTATTTCTATTTCTATTAATTCTCGCTCTATTTCTTTTCCTGTTTTCTGTTTCTTTCCCCGTGAAGTACAAACCACATCTGATCTCGCGGATGTTCAGTGTCACCTGTAGCTGCTTTACAGCGCACAGCTTTCCCAGTAACATGAAGCAGAGAGCGTATTTAAAAAAAAAAAAAAAAAAAAAAAAAGACACACAGCCTTATAAGTCTATGTTATTAATTCTATTCAGTACGCTTTTACTTAAGTTAGATTACATGAAAACTAAATTGGGCTCATCCAGTAATCTGTGAGTAGTAAAAACCATCACCACACAGCCAGACATTCAGCAGAGAGCTCGCAGCAGCTCCCCCAGGCTGCCACAGTTATTGAATAAAGTGTTTGGCTCGCACACAGACCACACCAGCCCCCGCTCCCACTGCTGACCAGGTGAAGGTGCCATTCTGCTCCTTTGGGGCAGCTCAGGCCTTTCCCTCCTGCGGAGCCTGAACCGCTGCTGGTTTGGCTGGGGGGTCTAGTGCACCCGCCAGAGACATTTCCAGATGAGGATGAGTTTTTTAATACTTTCTATAAACAGGATTTCTTTGCATTTTAAAAACCTTATACATCACTGACATTGACAATTATGTCTCTTTTTACACATACATATGTATTTAGGGAATATATTTTTTTCATATATATCATCTATTTCCACTGTAATATATATCTACTTAGACATCTACACACTTGTATACGTATTTACATGTATATATCTGCTTAAACTTACACAGAATATCTGTTTACGCTTATATATCAACACTTATTATCTAGAATATCTATTTATACTTATGCACCTGTTTAGCCTTCTCTTTGGACACAAATATATTTATAGACTTGCAGATGTTGGCATATTATTACAATCATATTATTACAATTATGTATATTTAGACAGAGATATCGATTTACACTTTGCATGTAACACGATGAGCAGTGACACGTGGCCAGCTGCACGGCCCAAGCAAGAGGGACATCCCTGACATGCCAGGAAAACGCGCCACTGAAAGCCAGACAGAAATAAAGTGCATCAGAGCACTCTGTCAAAATATTGGGAAAAAAAACTCATAGCATTCAGTTGCCTCTCTTTATAAGTTTTTAGAACAAATACCCATCTGCTTAAGTACACCTAATAAATTATATGCTGCGCCTACTCAGCAATTACACTTTTAACTATGGAAGTCAACATGTAAATTAGATAATTTTATTTTTTTGTTTTAAGTTTCATTTATGATTGGAAAAAATCAGTGAGATAGAAGACATGGGTTTACTTAAAAAAAAAAAATAAATATCCCCATTCCTGCAGTACAGCATAAGGCTATGAAAAAGGAGTGTCAGACTCACTAACACTTTTGGCTGCACTGCAGCACATAGGGGAACACGTTTCTGTGACAGCTCGACTGTCACAACCGGGAACCCCAAGCCCAGCGGTGCCACCAACCTTTGCCAGGCCTGCTGTGCTGGGCTCTGTGGAAGGAAATGGACTTCGGTTGGTTGTTTCAAAGAAAATGAACAGTCCTGTTGTTGATGATGCCTACTGCCGATTATATCACCTGGGAAGATCCACTCGGAGGGCAGGTTCATAAAACACAGCTTCTTGGAATGAGGAATACTGCCATTTTGGAAGGTTTCTTACCAACTGAAGTCAGAACTACAGACTGTAGGTTAAGAAAAAAAAGTAATTATTGAAACAGTAACTCATCCAAACCACACCAGGACTCACTGCCACTAGTTACGAGGCTGAAAGTGCTTCTTGGGAACACCTGGCAAACACGCAGAAGCAAAACTGATTTTCCCAGGTGCCTATATCTCAGTCAGCTTTTTGAGTACTATTCTAAGATATTTTAAAAACCTATTGACTGAAAAAGAACAAAGCATTTGTCATTGAAGCAGGCTGTTTCTTCTGGACATCTGAACTCTTACAAACACCTCCTTTCCTCTTTTTGTACTAAATCATTTCCACTGTATCATTCAATAGTAAGCCCACAGAAACAGAAGATTACACTTTCAGGAAGAGAAAATAAACAGAGGGAGGTAAGCTCTGCACAGGTGTACCATGCTCTGGAACAGACCTTATTTTTAGTACTTATGTTAAAATATTTCGTATTAAAAATATAGGAGAGTCGGTGCATTCTTAATGTTAACTTTAAAGTCCACTCTACAAGTACCTTAGGAAAAATGCAGACACACGTCTTAGCCGTACCTTGTACAGGCAGACCACTCCAGATTCTTTCTGTCTGTCTTGTACTTCTGTAGCAGAAGACGGGGCAACCGCAGTGAGACGGTGGCAGCGGACATCCAACTGAAAGAGGAAAAAACCCTTCAGAACAAAGCTGGATAGGAATCTGACACTTCCTTTTTTCTTACGAAGGCTACAGCTGAGTGGAGGAAAAAGTATTTTGCACCATCTTTAGTACAGTTGTTGATACGGGCCACAGGAGCGTTTCCGTTTTTTAGACAACCAGGCCTTTTTTTTTTGACTCATTGGCAGCCTGAGTTCCCTAGAACGCACTTTCCCAGATAAACACAAAACACAGACACAGATATCACCTAAGTATAGCCAAGATTTCCTTCCTCACCCTGAATGCTGGTATTGAAGAGTCCAGCAGCCCATCTGTCCTTGTGTACTGCTCCACTGAAAAACAAACAAACAAAGAACCTTTTCAGGCCTTTTCTTCAAACGGTAAAGATATTTTAAAATTGCAGCTATCTTTTCCAACCAAAGTGATTTTGTGATTCCTTTGAAAAGGAGGGTAAGGAGCAGATCAGCTTGCCAGAGAAAGATAGGGACAGGGAGCAAGACAAGGTGACACGGAGAGAAAGGCAAAAGGGCCAAGGAGGCAGGGCAAAGGGAAGGAAATGTTAATGAAATATAACAAGGGAAAGTGTAGAGTCTTACATCTGGATAGGAAAAAGCCCAGGTTCCAGTATAAGTTGTGGAATGACCTATTAGAGAGCAGTGTAGGGGAAAGGGACCTGGGGGTCCTGGTGGACAACAGGATGACCATGAGCCAGCACTGTGCCCTTGTGGCCAGGAAGGCCAATGGCATCCTGGGGTGTATTAGAAGGGGGGTGGTTAGTAGATGGAGAGAGGTCCTCCTTCCCCTCTACTCTGCCCTGGTGAAACCATATCTAGAATATTGTGTCCATTTTTGGGCCCCTCAGTTCAAGAAGGACAGGGAACTGCTGGAGAGGGTCCAGCGTAGGGCAACAAAGATGATTAAGGGAGTGGAGCATCTCCCTTTTGAGGAAAGGCTGAGGGAGCTGGATCTCTTTAGCTTGGAGAACAGGAGACTGAGGATGACCTCATTCATGTTTACAGATAGATAAAGGGTGAGTGTCACGAGGATGGAGCCAGGCTCTTCTCGGTGACAACCAATGATAGGACAAGGGGTAATGGGTACAAACTGGAACACAAAAGGTTCCACTTAAATTTGAGAAGAAACTTCTTCTCAGTGAGGGTGACAGAACACCGGAACAGGCTGCCCAGGGAGGTTGTGGAGTCTCCTACTCTGGAGGCATTCAAGACCTGCCTGGATGCCTTCCTGTGTAACCTCATCTAGGTGTTCTTGCTCCGGCGAGGGGATTGGCCTGGATGATCTTTCGAGATCCCTTCCAATCCCTAACATTCTGTGATTCTGCGATTCTGTGAAGGAGAGGCCAAAATCAGAGACAAGGAGCAGGAGAAAGAGACGTTGGGGAAGAATCCTAGAATGGGCAGCGGGAGAGACAGACAAAGGAGAAGTGGGTGCCGGGCCGCGGGACAGAGACAGGAAGGAGGAGACGCAGTAACAGGGAGCAGGGCAGAGCAACAGAGAAACCAAAACAAAGTGGGAACAGTACAGAGAAACAAGGAGAAAGACAAGAATAAGGGCAGAGAAACAGGAACGGGGGTGAGTAGGGAGCAGGACCGAGAGATGGAGCGAGGATGGAGATGGGGGAAGAAACCTGGGATGGCCAACAGGACAGGGAAGAATATGACTGTGGGTAGGGAGCAGGACACAGGGATACAGTGAGAAACAATGGGACAGAGAGCAGCATTAAAGGTCAGAAAGAATAAGAGATGAACAGAAAGGAGGAATGGAACGCTGAGATGCTGAACAAAAAATGCCAGCAACAGTGAGCGAGACAAACGAATAGAGAGAGAAGGACATGGAAGGAAGGAGAGAGATAGAAAGGTGGGGAGATAAGAGTTGCACGTACAGGCACAGAGAAAAAAAAAAGGGAACAGGCCAGAGAAACTGTTGGGAAAAAAAGAGACTGACGCAGATCAAGACAAAGAGATGGAAAAGGGAAAAACAGCTATAGAAGATGGAGCAGGACACAAAAATAAAGAGAAAAGGAGAGGTATAGGGAAGCAAAATTAAAACAAACAAACAAACAAACAAACAAAAAAAAACCACACCCCCAAGCAAACACAGCAGTATGGGAAAGACAGAGGGGCAGGGAGGCACTGGAACATGCAAGTGGGGGACAAGGCCCTGAGGGCCAGGGACTCATAGCAGCTCTCGCTCTTGGTTGCTGCCAGGAGGCTTCTAACAGCTCAGACGCTCCCGTCTCCTTCTCTCCTCCCTTACTCTTCCTTAACTCCGGGCGCTCGGCCATCCTCAGCCTAGGAGAACACATTGGAGTGTCAGGGCTCCTACAAGACAAGGCTTCGGGGACACAGAGCCTCGCTGGCTCGCTCACCACGCAGCTGTCCCGCTCCAGGATACACGCATAGACCCTGCCGCGTATGTGTGCGGCCTGACCCGCTGCACGCCACACAGAGGGACCCTTCGCCACCCGGAGAGGAGGCAGACATCAGGCCAACAGCCCTGAATTTCTTCCTCTTTACGTCTCCCCAACCTCTCCAGCTCCAGTCGCGGCAGCACCCCTCCACGGACGGGATGTGCTCCCCTGTCCCTTTTTGCGCCACGCTGCGAGATGAGCCTTGCCAGCCCAAAGTGGGTGCAGCCAACGGCATCCCCGAGGTGGGAGTGAACGACTCCATCCTCAGTGTGGCCTCTGGGAGAGGAAAAGAAGAAGCAGCGGCCATTAGCACCGTGGATCACCCCTGCCTGAGCCTGCTCCTTCCGCAGGGGCCACTGGAGAGATGCTGAGGGCTGGCTTGCCGCCTTCACGATGGGGCTCAGGAGCAGCCCAGGAACACGAGACGGGTTCGCAGGAGCTGCCGGAGCTAGGGGAGGCTGCATGGAACGAACGGGGCCACGGGAGGAGGCTCAGGGGGAAGTCTGGCAAGCTGGGGATGCACCTGGCATCTGCCTCCGGCTGGCTGTCGCCTCCTGCTCCTCTGCCGGCTCCGGAGACCTCCGCGGGGGCTGCCCTGAGCTGCCTGCCTCCAGATCCCCGGGAACCAGGCATAGCGAGCGCTCCGCAGCCTCCCGTACAGTCCCGTCCCATCCCCGGTGGCCCCCGAGACCCCAGGGACACACGGGATGAAGCTACTGGCACTGGAAGAAGCCAGTGTGCTCTGATTGGCTGCTTTCCAACCCACCACGATGTCCCATTAGCTGCTCCACCCCCACGAACCCTCCTCGGGATGCATCAGACCGAGGACCGCGCAATTCGAGCATATTTTCCCCAAAAACACGGCTGCCGGACCTGACTCTCCAGGGGGGCTCTCTGAGAATGAGCAAAGCAGGAAAAAAAAGGAAGGCAATGTAAGGCGAGGCAAGGGAAAAGGACATGGCAAAAGGGCAAGGAGAGACAAGGGAAAAGGGCAAGGCAAAATAACAAAGTAAGGCAAGGCAAAAGGGCAAGGCAAGGCAAAAGGGCAAGACAAGGCAAAAGGGCAAGGCAAGGCAAGGCAAAAGGGCAAAGCAAGGCAAAAGGGCAAGGCAAGCAAAGCAAAGCAAAAGGGCAAGGCAAGGCAATCTAGGCAAAAGGGCAAGGAAAGGCAAAGGAAAAAAGGCAGGGCAAGGAGGCAAGGCAAAAGAACAAGAGAAAATAAGCAAGACAAAAGGGCAAGGCAATGAAAGGGAAAAGGGCAAGGCAAGGCAAAGCAAAAGGTGAAAGCAAAGCAAGGCAAGGCAAAAGGGCAAGGCAACACAAAGCAAGGAAAAAGCAGAAGGCAAGGAAAGGAAAGGAGAAAGGGCAAGGCAATTCAAGGAAACGCATTGCAAAAAGGAAAGGCAAGTCAAGGAGAGGCAAAAAAGAAAGGGATGGAAAGGCAAAAAGGCAAGGCAAGGAAAGGGAATGCAGAAGGGCAAGGCAAAAGGGCAAGGCAAGGCAGGGCAAAGCAAAAATGCAAGGAAGACAAGGCAAGCAAAAGAGCAAGGCAAGACAAGGAATGGCAAAAAGAAAGGAGTGGCAAGGCAAAAGGGCAAGGCAAGGCAAGCCAAAAGGACAAGGCAAGGTAGGCAAAAGGGCAAGGCAAGGTAGGCAAAAGGGCAAGGCAAGGCAGGCAAAAGGGCAAGGCAAGGCAAAAGGGAAAGGCAAAAGGGCAAGGCCAGGCAAGGCGAGGAAAAATAAGAAGGCAAGGCAAGCCATTGCAAAAAGGGAAGGCAAGGCAATGAAAAGGACAATGCAAGTAAAGTTAAAGAGCAAGACAAAGCAAGGCAAGGCAAAACAGCAGGGCAAGGCAAAAGGGCAAGGCAAAGTAAGGCAAATGGGCAAGGCAAAGCAATGCAAGGCAAAAAAAGCAAGGCAAGGCAAGGCAAGGAAATAGCAGAAACCAACCAAGGCAATACAAAAGGGCAAGACAAGGAAGGGGGAAAAGGCAAGGCAAGGCAGGGCAGGTCAAAAATTCAACATAAGGCAAGGCAAAAGGGAAAGGCAAGGCAAAAAAGCAAGGCAAGGCAAGGGAAGGAAAAACGGCATGGGAAAAGGGCAAAGCAAGGCAAGGGAAAAAGGCAAGGCAAAAGGGCAATCAAGGCAAAGCAAAAGGGCAAGGCAAGGCAAGACTAAATGGCAAGGCAAGGCAAGACAAAAGGTCAAGGCCAAGAAACTTAAGGCAAAATTGAAAGGCAAGGGAAGGGAAGGCAAAAGGGCAAGGCAAGGCAAAAAGAAAAATAAAGCAAGGCAAGGCAAGGTAAAAGGGCAAAGTAAGGCAAAGATAGGCATAAAGGCAAGGCAAGGCAAGGGAAGAGGCCAAGGCAAGGGAAGGCAAAAGAGCAAAGCATGGAGAGGAAAGGCAAAAGGGCACGGCAAGGGAAAAGGGCAAAGGAAAAGGGCATAACAAAAATTCAAGGCAAGCAAGGCAAAAGGGTAAAGCAATGCAAGGCAAGGAAAGGGAAAAGGGTAAGGCAAAAAGGCAAGGCAAAAGAAAAGGGCAAGGCAAAAGGACAAAGCAAGGCAAAGCAAAAGAGCAAGGCAAGGAGGCAAGGAAAAAGGGTAAGGCAAGGAAAAGCAAAGAAATAGGGGAAACCAAGGCAAGGCAATGTAGAAGGGCAAGGCAAGGCAAGGCAAAATGGCAAGGCAAAGCAAGGCAAGGCAAAAGGGCAAGGAAAGGCAAGGCAAATTAGCAAGGAAAAGCAAGGCAAGGAAAAACGGCAAGGCAAGGCAAAAGGGCAAGGCAAGGCAAAATGGCAAGGCAGAGCAAGGCAAGGCAAAAGGGCAAGGAAAGGCAAGGCAAAAGGGCAATGCAAGGAAGGGGAAGACAAAGAAAAGGGCAAGGCAAGGAAAGCAAGGCAAAGAAAAGGGCAAGGAAAGACAAGGCAGAGGAAAAAGGGCAAGGCAAGGCATGGCAAAAGAGCAAGGCAAAGCAAGGCAAGGGAAAAAGAACAAGTGAAAACAAACAAGGGAAAAGAGCAAGGCAAGGAAAGGGAAAAGGGCAAGGCAATGCAAAAGGACAAGGCAAAGCAAGGCAAAAGGACAAGGGAAAACAAACAAGGCAAAAAGGCAAGGCAAGGAAAGGGAAAAGGGTAGGCCAGGCACAAAAGCAAAGGAAAGGCAAAATGTCAAAACAAAGCAATGCAAGGCCAAAGGTCAAGGAAAGGCAAGGCAAGGAAAAGCAAAAGGGCAAAGCAAGGCAAGGAAAAAGAGCAAGGTCATGCAAGGAAAATCAAAAGGGCAAGGCAAGGCAAGACAAGGCAAGGCAAAAGCAGAAGGCAAGGAAAGGAAAGGAAAGGTGAAAGGGCAAAGCAATTAAAGGCAAGGCAGTGCAAAGAGCAAGGCAAGGCAAGGAGAGACAAGAAAGCAAAGGGACAGCAAGGCAAAGGAAGGCAAAAGGCAAGGCACGGCAAAGTAAAAGGTCAAGGCAAGGCAAGGCAAAAAGTCAAGGCAAAGCAAGGCAAAAAAAAGAAGGCATGGTAAGGCATTGCAAAAGGGCAAGGCAAGGCAGGGCAAGTCAAAAATGCAAGGCAAGACAAGGCAAGGTAAAAGGGCAAGGCAGAGAAATGCAAGGCAGGGAAAGACAAAGCAAGGCAAAAGGGCAAGGCAAAGCAAGGCAAAAGGGCAAGGCAAGGCAAGGAAAAAGAGCAAGGCATGGCAAGAGAAAAGAAGAAGGCAAGGCAAGTAAGACAAAAGGGCAAGGCAAGGCAAAACTGCAAGGGAAAATGGAAAGGCAGGGCAAGGCAAAAGGGTAAGGCAAGGCAAGGTGAGGCAAAATGGCAAGGGAAGGCAAGGTAAGGCAAAAGGACAAGGAAAGGTAAGGGAAACAGGAAAGAAAAGGCAAGACAAGGCAAAAGAGCAAGGCAAGGCAAGCAAAACATTGCAAAAAAAAATCAATGCAAGGCAAGCAAGGCAAGGTAAAAAAGAAAGGGGTGACAAGGGAAAAAGTCAAGGCGAGGCAATGGCAAAAGAGCAAGGCAAAGCAAGGAAAAAGGGCAAGGCAAGGCAAAAAGGCAGGGAAAGGCAAGGCAATGCAAAAGGCAAGGCAATGCCAGTCAAAAGGGTGAGGCAAGGCAAGGGAAAAGGGAAAGGCAAGGCAAAAAGGGAGGGCAAGGTAAGGCAAGGCAAAAAAAAACAAAGCAAGAAAAAAAGGCAAGGGAAGACAAGGCAAGGAAAAAAAGCAAAGCAAGGCAATGCAAGGCAAAATGGCAAGGGAAGGGAAAACAAAAAGGCAAGGCAAGGGAAAAGAGCAAGGCAAAAGGTCAAGGCAAGCAAGGAACAACAGGAAGGCAAAGGAAGGGCAAGGCAAGGGAAAAGGGCAAGGCATTGCAAGGCAAGGCAATGCAAAACAGCAAGGCAAAGAAGGGCAAGGCAAAAAAGCAAAGCAAGACAAGGCAAGCAAAAGGGTAAGGCAGGGCAAGGCAAGGAAAAAGAGCAAGGCATAGAGAGGAAAGCAAGGAAAATGGCAAGGCAAGGCAAGAAAAAGGGCAAGGCAAGTAAAGGAAAAAGAGCAAGGCAAGGCAAGGGAAAAGAGCAAGGCAAGGCAAGGCAAAAGCAGAAGCCAAGGCAAGATAAAGCAAAAGAGCAAATCATAAGGGCAAGCAAGCAAGGCAAAAGGGTAATGCAGTGTAAGGAAAGGCAAAACAAAAGGGTAAGGCAAGGAAAGGGAAAAGGAGAAGGAAAGGCAAGAAAAGGCAAAAATTCAACGCAAGGCAAGGCAAGAGGGCAAGGCAAGGCAAAAGGGAAATGCAAGCAAGTCAGAGGGGCAAGGCAAAACAAGGGAAAAGAGCAAGGCAAGGCAAAAGCGAAAGCCAAGGAAAGACAAAGCAAAAGGGCAAGGCAAGGCAATGCAAAAGGGCAAGGCACGGCAAGCCAATGAAAAAGGGCAAGGCAAGGCAACAGGACAAGGCAAGGCAAAAGGGCAAGGAAAGGAAAAAAGGTAAGGTAAGGCAAGGCAAGGAAAAAGAGAAAGCATGGCAAGGCAAAAGGGCAAGGCAAAAAAGCAAAACAGAAGGGCAAGGCAAGGAAAGGCAAGGGAAAAGGGCAAGGCAAAAGGGCAAGGCCAGGCAATGCAAAACGGTAAGGCAAAGCAGGGCAAGGCAAAAATGCAAGGCAAGTCAAGGCAAGCAAAGGGCAAGGAAAGGCAAGGCGAGGCAAGGGAAAAAAGCAAGGCAAAAGGGCAAGGCAAGCAAGGCAAAAAGGCAAGGCAATGCAATGCTAAAGTGCAAGGGAAGGCAAGGCAAAAGGGTAAGGCAACGCCAGGGAAAGAAATAGGAGAAACCAAGACAAGGCAATGCAAAAAGGTAAGGCAAGGCAAAAAGGAAAGGCAAAACAAAAAGGAAAGTGAATGCAGGGCAAAGAAAAAATTGAAGGGAAGACAAGGGAAGGGAAAATCAAAAGGCAAGGCAAGGCAAAAGGGCAAGGCAAGGAAGACAACAGGCCAAGGCAAAAAAAAAAAAAAAAAAAAAAGGGAAAAAAAGTAAGGCAAAAGGGCAAGACAAGGCAAGTCAAAATGGCAAGCAAAGACAATGCAAGGCAAAAGGGTAAGGCAAGGCAAGGCAAAAAGGTAAGGCAAGTCAAGGCAAAAGGGCAGGGCAAGGTAAAGCAAATGGCAATGCAAGACAAGGCAAGGCAAATGGTCAAAACAAAGCACGGCAAGTGAAAAGGGCAAGGAAAGGCAAGGCAAGGCAAAAGTGGAAGGCAAGGCAAGACATTGCAAAAGGGTCAAGGTAAAGCCAAAAAGAAAGGGGCAGCAAAGAAAAAAAATCAAAGAAAGGAAAGGCAAGGCAAGGGAAAAGGGCAAGGCAAGGCAAGGAAAAGGGCAAAGAAAGACAAGGCAAAAGGGCAAGGAAAGGAAAAGGGCAAGGAAAGTAAACGCAAAAGAGCTAGGCAAGGCAAAGGAAAAGAGCAAAATAAGGAAAAGCAAAAGCGGAAGCCAAGGTAGGTCAATGCAAAAGGGTAAGTCAAGGCAAGGCAATTCAAAAGGGCAAGGCAAGCCAAGGAAAAAGGGAAAGGCAAGGCGAGGAAACAGGACAAAGCAAGGCAAGGCAAAAGGGCAAGACAAAAGGGCAAGGCAAGGCAAGGCAAAACGTTAAAACAAGGCAGGGCAAGGCAAAAATGAAAAGCAAGACAAGGCAAGCAAAAGGGCAAGGCAGGGCAAGGCAATGAAAAAAGAGCAAGGCATGGCAAGGAAAGGCAAAAGGGTAATGCAAGGCAAGGGAAGGCAAAAGGTCAAGGGAAAAAAAGGCAGGGAAAGAGGGCAAGGAAAGGCAACAAAATAGTAAGGAAAGGCAATGTAAGGCAAAATAGCAAGGCCAGGCAAAAGGGCAAGGCAGAAGAGCAAGGCAAAGAAAAATGACAAAGTAAAATGGCAAGGCAAGGCAAGGCAAACGGACAAGGCAAGGCAAAAGGGCAAGGCAAAAGGGCAAGGCAAGACAAGGCAAATAGGCAAAGCAAGGCAAAATACCAAGGCAAGCCAAGGCAAAAGGGCAGGGCAAGGTAAGGCAAAGGGCAATGCAAGGCAAGGCAAGGCAAAAGATCAAAACAAAGCAAGGCAAGGGAAAAGGGCAAGGCAAGAAAAGGCAAGGAAAAAGAAGGGAAGGCAAGGCATTGCAAAAGGGCAAGGCAAGGCAGGGCAAGTAAAAAATGCAAGGCAAGACAAGGCAAGATAAAACAAGGCAGGCAGGGCAATGCAATGCGAAACGGCAAAGCAAAGGAAGGCAAAGGGGCAAAGCAAGGTGAAAGGGCAATACAAGGCAAAGCAAAAAAACAAGGTATGGCAAGGGAAAAGAAGGTGGCAAGGCAAGCAAGGCAAAGCGGCAAGGGAAAACGGCAAGGCAGGGCAAGGCAAAAGGGTAAGGCAAGGTGAGGCAAAAGAGCAAAGGAAGGCAAGGTAAGACAAAAGGGCAAGGAAAGACATGAGAAAAAACAGAAAGGAAATGGAAAGGAAAGGAAAGGAAAGGAAAGGAAAGGAAAGGAAAGGAAAGGAAAGGAAAGGAAAGGAAAGGAAAGGAAAGGAAAGGAAAAAGGGCCAGGAAAGTAAGGGAAAAAAGAAAGGAGCGGCAAGGCAAAAGGTCAAGGCAACGCAAGGCAAAATAGCAAGGCAAGGCAAAAGGGCATGGCAAGGCAAGGGAAGATAAAAGGGCAAGGCAAGGCAAGGAAAAAAAGGCAAGGCAAGGAAGAAGGGCAAGGCAAGGCAAGCAAGCCAAAGGGGCACAGCAAGAAAAAAGGGCAAGGCAAGGCAAAAGGGCAAGGCAAGGCAGGGCAAGGCTGAAAGGCAAGGCAATGTAAAAGGGCAAGTCAGGGCAGTGAAAGGAAAAAAATGCAAAACAAAGCAAGGCAAAAGGGCAAGACAAAGCAAACGAGCAAGGCAAAAGGGCAAGGGAGGGAAGGGAAGGTATAAGGAGAAGGCCAGGCAAGGAAAAAGAGCACGGCAAGGCAAGGAAAAAGAACAAGGCAAAGCAAGCAAGGCAAAAGGGTAAGGCAAGGAAAAAGGGCACGGGAAAACAGCAAGGCAGGGAGAGACAAAAGGGTAAGGCAAGGCAAAGTGAGCCAAAAGGGCAAGGCAAGGTAAGGCCAAAAAGAAAGGAAAAGCAATGGAAAAGGGAAAAGAAAAGCAAGGCAAGGCAAAAGGGCAAGGCAAGGCAAGGCATTGAAAAACAAGAAAGGCAAAGCAAGGCAAGGCAAAAAAGAAAGGGGCGGCAAGGTAAAAAGTCAAGGCAAGTCAAGGCAAAAATGAAAGGCAAGGCAATGCAAAAAGACAAGGCAAAAGGGCAAGGAAATGCAAAGCAAAAAAGGCAAGGCAACGCAAAAGGGCAAGGCAAGGCAAGGCAACAAAACACAAAAGGACAAGGAAGGTAAAAGGGCAAGGCAAGGCAAAAAAAAGGGGAAAGCAAGTAAAGGCAAAAGAGCAAGGCAAGGCAAGGGAAAAGAGCAAGGCAATACAAAAGCGGAAGCCAAGGCAAGATAAGGCAAAAGGGCAAATCATAAGGGCAAGACAAGCAAGGCAAAAGGGTAAGGCAAGGTAAGGGAAAAAGGGAAGGGAAGGCAAGACAAGGCAAAAATTCAAGGAAGGGCAAGGCAAAAGGGCAAGGCAAGGCAAGGAATTCAAAGGGGCAACGCAAGGCAAAACAAAAAGGGCAAGAGAAGGAAAGGGAAGGCAAAAAAGCAAAGAAAGCAAGGCAAGGCATTGCAACAGGGTAAGGCAAGGCAAGGTAAGTCCAAAAAGAAAGGGGCAGCAAGGAAAAAAGGCAAAGAAAGGAAAGTCAAGGCAAGGGAAAAGGGCAAGGCAAGGCAAGGAAAAGGGCAAAGAAAGGCAAGGCAAAAGGGCAAGGCAAGCTGAGGAAAAAGGGCAAGGTAAGGCTAGGCAACAGGACAAGGGAAGGCAAAAGGGCAAGGAAGGGCAAGGCAAGGAAAAAGAGAAAGGCATGGCATAGAAAGTCAAAAGGACAATGCAAGGGAAGGCAAGGCAATGCAAAATAGTAAGGAAAGAGAATGCAAGGCAAAATACAAGGCCAGGCAAAAGGGTAAGGGAAAAGGGCAAGGCAAGGAAAGGCAAAAGGACAAGGCAAGGCAACAGGGCAAGGAAAAGCAAGGCAAAAGGGCAAGGCAGGGCAAGGCAAAAGAGCAAGGCAAGCCAAGGCAAAAGGACAGGGCAAGGTAAGGCAAAGGGCAATGCAAGACAAGGCAAGGCAATGCAAAAGGGCAGGGCAAGGAAATGCAAGGCAAAAAAGAAAGGCAAGGCAAGGGAAAAGAGCAAGGCAAGACAATACAAAAACAGAAGACAAGGCAAGACAGGGCAAAAGGGCAAATCATAAGGGCAAGGCAAGCAAGGCAAAAGGGTAAGGCAATGTAAGGCAAGGTAAAAAAAAAATGGCAAGGCAAGGAAAGGGAAAAAAGGAAGGCAAGGCAAGACAAAGCAAAAACTTAAGGAAGGGCAAGGCCCTGATGTTTGCTGGAAGGACCATTAAGCCAGCCAGCAAAAGGGCAAGGCAAGGAAAAATGGCAAGCCAAACAGGGAAGGCAAGCTTCTTCCACGCTCAGGATCAGAGCATCCTCACACGTAGGAAGTCAAGGAAGAGAGCCAGGAGGCCTGCGTGGTTGAATAGGGATCTGTTGGGTATGCTCAAGCAGAAGAGGAGAGTTTACAGGTCATGGAAGCGTGGCTGGCCACTTGGGAAGAATATAAGGCTGCTGTTAGAGGATGTAGGAAGGTAGCTAGGATAGCCAAGGCCTCCTTAGAATTACAGCTGACGAGAGTAGTCAAGGACAGCAAAAAGAACTTTTTCAAATACATAGCAGATAAAACTAATACCAGAGGCAATGTAGGCCCACTGATGAATGGGGTGGGTGCCCTGGTGGCAGAAGATACAGAGAAGGCAGAATTACTGAATGCCTTCTTTGTCTCTGTCTACTCTGCCGGAGGCTGTCCTGGGGAGCCCTGTACCCCTGAGACCCCGGATGAAGCCAGGTCAGTGGAGGAGTTTGCTTTAGGCGATGAGGACTGGGTTAGGGAGCAATTAAGTAGTCTGGACATCCATAAATCCATGGGTCCAGATGGGATGCATCCGCGGGTGCTGAGGGAGCTGGCTGAAGTCATTGCTGGACCACTCTCCATCATCTTTGCCAAGTGTTGGGAAATGGGAGAGGTGCCCGAGGATTGGAGGAAAGCAAATGTCACTCCAGTCTTCAAAAAGGGCAAGAAGGAGGACTCAGGTAATTATAGACCGGTCAGCCTCACCTCTGTCCCTGGGAAAGTAATGGAACAGCTTATCCTTGGTGCCATCTCAAGGCATATCAAGGATAAGAGGGTTATTAGGGGCAGTCAGCATGGCTTTACCAAGGGTAAGTCATGCTTGACCAACCTCATAGCCTTTTATGAGAATGTAACAAGGTGGATGGATGATGGCAGAGCGGTGGATGTGGTCTACCTTGACTTCAGTAAAGCCTTTGACACAGTCTCCCACAGCATCCTCACAGCTAAGTTGAGGAGGTGTTGTCAAGACAACAGAGTAGTGAGGTGGGTTGCAAACTGGCTTAAGGAGAGAAGCCAGAGAGTGGTAGTCAATGGTGCGGAGTCTAGTTGGAGGCCAGTATCTAGTGGAATGCCTCAGGGGTCAGTACTGGGGCCAGTATTATTCAATATATTCATTAACGATTTAGACAAGGGAATAGAGTGTACTATCAGCACGTTTGCTGATGACACTAAGCTGGGAGGAGTGGCTGACACGCCAGAAGGCTGTGCTGCCATCCAGCGAGACCTGGACAAACTGGAGAGTTGGGCGGGGAATAACCTAATGAAATTTAACAAGGAAAAGTGTAGAGTCCTGCATCTGGGCAGGAACAACCCCAGGTTCCAGTATAGGTTGGGAAATTACATATTAGAGAGCAGTGTAGGAGAAAGGGACCTGGGGGTCCTGGTGGACAACAGGATGACCATGAGCCAGCACTGTGCCCTTGTGGCCAGGAAGGCCAATGGCATCCTGGGGTGTATTACAAGGGGGGTGGTTAGTAGATCGAGAGAGGTCCTCCTTCCCCTCTACTCTGCCCTGGTGAGACCACATCTGGAATATTGTGTCCAGTTCTGGGCCCCTCAGTTCAAGAAGGACAGGGAACACCTGGAGAGGGTCCAGAGTAGGGCAACAAAGATGATTAAGGGAGTGGAGCACCTCCCTTATGAAGAAAGACTGGATCTCTTTAGTTTGGAGAAGAGGAGACTGAGGGGTGACCTTATTAATGTTTACAGATAGATAAAGGGTGAGTGTCACGAGGATGGAGCCAGGCTCTTCTCGGTGGCAAACAATGATAGGACAAGGGGTAATGGGATCAAGCTGGAATACAAGAGGTTTCACTTCAATTTGAGAAAAAACTTTTTCTCAGTTAGGGTGACAGAGCACTGGAACAGGCTGCCCAGGGAGGTTGTGGAGTCTCCTTCTCTGGAGACATTCAAAACCCACCTGGACATGTTCCTGTGCGACCTCACCTAGACGTTCCTGCTCCAGCAGGGAGATTGGACTAGATGATCTTTTGTGGTCCCTTCCAATGCCAAACATACTGTGATAGTGTGATACTGTGAAAAGGACAAGGCAAGGCAAAAGTCCGAGGCAAGTAAGTTAAAGGGGCAACACAAGGCAAGGCAAAAGGGCAAGGCAAGGAAAAAAGCAAAGCAAGGCAAGGCAAGGTAAGGCCAAAAAGAAAGGGGCAGCAAGGAAAAAAGCAAAGGAAGGAAAAGCAAAGCAAGGGAAAAGGGCAAAGAAAGGCAAGGCAAAAGGGCAAGGCTAGGCAAGGCAAAACGTTAAAACAAGGATGGGCAATGCAAGGGAAAAGAGCAAGGCATGGCAAGGCAAGGCAAAAGGGCAATGCAAGGCAAGGCAACACAAAATAGTAAGGAAATGCAATGCAAGGCAAAACAGCAAGGCCAGGCAAATGGGCAAGACAAAAGGGCAGGGCAAGGCAAAATGGCAAGGCAAAAGAGCAAGGCAAGGCAAGGCAAGAGGGAAAATCAAGGGAAGACAAGGCAAAAGGGCAAGGCAAAGCAAAATGGCAAGGCAAGTAAGGCAAAAAAACAAAGCAAGACAAAACAATGCATTGCAACAGGGCAAGGCAAGGTAAGGTAAGGCAAAAGAAAAATGGAAAAAAAGAAAGGCAAACTGGAAAGGCAAGGCAAGGCAAAAAGGCAAGGGAAGGCAAAAGGGCGAGGCAAAAGGGCAAGGCAAGGCAAGGCAAAACGGCAAGGCAAGGCAAAAGGGCTAGGCAAGGCCAAAAAGCAAAGCAAGGCAACGCAATGCATGCAGCAGGGCAAGGCAAGGCAAAAGAAAAAAGGAAATAAAAAAGAAAGGCAAAATGGAAAGGCAAGGCAAGGAAAAAGAAGGCAATGCAGGGCAAGTCATAAATGCAAGAAAAGACAAGGAAAGGTAAAAGGGCAAGTCAGGGCAATGAATGGCAAAAGGGCAAGGCAAAGCAAGGCAAAAGGGCAAGGCAAGGCAAAAGAGCAAGGCAAAAGGGCAAGGCAAAAGAGCAAGGCTAAAGGACAAGGCAGGGAAAGGAAGGTATAAAGGGAAGGCAAGGCAGAGGAAAAGGGAAAGGGAAAACGACAAGGCAGGGCAAGGCAAAATGGTAAGGCAAGGCAAGGCAAGGCAAGGTAAAAGGGCAAAGCAAGGCAAGGCAAAAGGGCAAGGAAAGACAATGGAAAAGGGAAAGGAAAAGCAAGGGAAGGCAAAAGGGCAAGGCATTGCAACAAAAAAGCAAGGAAAGGCAAGGCAAACGGGCAAGTCAAGGCAAGGAAATAAGCAAGGCAAGTAAAGGCAAAAGAGCAAGGCAAGGCAAGGGAAAAGAGCAAGGCAAGGCAAGACAAATGTGGAAGCCAAGACAAGGGAAAAAGGCAATTCATAAGGGAAAGGCAAGCAAGGCAAAAAGGTAATGCAGTGTAAGGCAAGGCAAAACAAAAGGGCATGGCAAGGAAAGGGAAAAGGGCAAGGCAAGGCAAGACATGGCAAAAATTCAGCGCAAGGTAAGGCAAAAGGACAAGGCAAGGGAAAAGGGCAAGGCAGGGCAAGGCAATGCAATTGAAAACGGCAAGGCAAAGCAGGGCAAGGCAAAAATGCAAGGCAAGACAAGATAAGCTAAAGGGCAAAGCAGGGCAAGGCAAGGAAAAAGAGCAAGGAATGGCAAGGCAAGCAAGGCAAAAGGGCAAGGAAATGCAAGGTGAGGCAAGGGAAAAAAAGCAAGGCAAAAGGGCAAGGCAAGCAAGGCAAAAAGGCAAGGCAAGGCAAGGCAAGGGAAGAGGGCAAGGCAAAATGGCAAGGCAAGGAAAGACAAAGGGCAATGCAAGACATGGCAAGGCAAATGTTCTAAACAAAGCACGGCAAGCGTAAAGGGCAAGGAATAGCAGGGAAAGGCCAAAAAGAAAGGGGAAGCAAAGAAAAAAAATCAAAGAAAGGAAAAGCAAGGCAAGGGAAAAGGGCAAGGCAAGGCAAGGAAAAGAGCAAAGAAAAGCAAAGCAAAAGGGCAAGGCAAGGAAAAGGGCAAAAAAAAGTAAAGATAAAAGAGCAAGGCAAGGCAAGGCAAGGGAAAAGAGCAAAACAAGGCAAGGCAAAAGCGGAAGGCAAGGCAAAAGCAGAAGGCAAGGCAAGTCAAGGCAAAAGGGTAAGGCAAGGCAATTCAAAAGGGCAAGCTAAGCCAAGGAAAAAGGGTAAGGCAAGGCAATCCAAGGAAAAAGGGTAAGGCAAGGCAAGGCAACAGGACAAAACAAGGCAAGTCAAAAGGGCAAGGCAAGGCAAGGCAAAAGGGCAAGGCAAGGCAAGGGAAAAGGGCAAGGCAAGGCAAGGGAAAAGGGCAAGGCAAAAGGGCAGGGCAAGGCAAGGCAAAAATGAAAGGCAAGACAAGGCAAGCAAAAGAGCAAGGCAGGGCAAGGCAAGGCAAAAGGGCAATGCAAGACAAGGGAAGGCAAAAGGTCAAGGGAAAAAAAGGCAGGGAAAGAGGGCAAGGCAAGGAAACGCAAAATAGTAAGGAAAGGCAATGCAAGGCAAAATAGCAAGGTCAGGCAAAAGGGCAAGGCAAAAGGGCAAGGCAAGGAAAAATGACAAGGTAAAAGGGCAAGGCAAGGCAAGGCAAACGGACAAGGCAAGCAAAAGGGCAAGGCAGGGCAAGGCAAGGAAAAAGAGCAAGGCATGGCAAGGCAAGCAAGGCATAAGGGCAAGGAAATGCAAGGCGAAGCAAGGGAAAAAAAGTAAGTCAAAAGGGCAAGGCAAGCAAGGCAAAAAGGCAAGGCAATGCAAGGCAAGGCAAGGGAAGAGGGCAAGACAAAATGACAAGGCAAGGCAATGCTAAAGTACAAGGGAAGGCAAGGCAAAAGGATAAGGCAAGGCAAGGGAAAGAAATAGGATAAACCAAGACAAGGCAATGCAAAAGGTAAGGCAAGGCAAGGCAAAAAGGAAAGGCAAAACAAAAAGGAAAGTGAATGCAGGGCAAAGAAAAAATTGAGGGGAAGACAAAGGAAGGGAAAATCAAAAGGCAAGGCAAGGCAAAAGGGCAAGGCAAGGAAGACAAAAGGGCAAGGCAAGGCAAGGAAAAAAAAAAAAAAAAAGGAAAAAAAGAAAGGCAAAAGGACCAGACAAGGCAAATCAAAATGGCAAGCAAAGGCAATGCAAGGCAAAAGGGTAAGGCAAGGCAAGGCAAAAGGGCAGGGCAAGCCAAGGCAAAAGGGCAGGGCAAGGTAAGGCAAACAGCAATGCAAGACAAGGCAAGGCAAATGGTCAAGGCAAAGCACTGCAAGCGAAAAGGGCAAGGAAAGGCAAGGCAAGGCCAAAAAGAAAGGGGCAGCAAAGAAAAAAAATCAAAGAAAGGAAAGGTATGGCAAGAGAAAAGGGCAAGACAAGGCAAGGAAAAGGACAAGCAAGTCAAGGCAAAAGGGAAAGGCAAGGCAAAGGGCAAGGAAAGTAAAAGCAAAAGCGCAAGGCAAGGCTTAGGCAAGGGAAAAGAGCAAAACAAGGCAAGGCAAAAGCGGAAGCCAAGGCAAGGCAGGGCGAAAGGGCAAGGCAAGGCAGGGCAAAAGGGCAAGGCAAGGCAAGGCAAAAGGGCAAGGCAATGCAAAGCAAGGGAAAAGGTCAAGGCAAAAGGGAAAGTCAAGGCAATGCAAAACGTTAAAACAAGGCAGGACAAGGCAAAAATGAAAGGCAAGACAAGGCAAGCAAAAGGGTAGGGCAGGGCAAGGCAAGGAAAAAGAGCAAGGCATGGCAAGGAACAGCAAAAGGGCAAGGCATGGCAAGGGAAGGCAAAACAGCAAAGCAAAGCAAGGCAAAAGGGCAAAGCAAGGCAAAAGGGCAATGCAAGGCAAGGCAAAAGAGCAAGACATGGCAAGGGAAAAAAAGGCGGCAAGGCAAGGCAGAGCAAAACAACAAGGGAAAATGGCAAGGCAGGGCAAGGCTAAAGGGTAAGGCAAGGAAAGGCGAGGGAAAAGGGCAAAGGAAGGCAAGGTAAGACAAAAAGGGAAAAAAAAGCAGGGCAAGAGGGCAAGGCAAGGCAAGGAAACGCAAAATAGTAAGGAAAGGCAATGCAAGGCAAAATAACAAGGGCAGGCAAAAGGGCAAGGCAAAAGGGCAAGACATGGAAAAATGGCAAGGTAAAAGGGCAAGGCAAGGAAAGGCAAGGCAAACGGGTAAGGAAAGGCAAAAGGGCAAGGCAAAAGAACAACGCAAGGCAAGGCAAAAAGGCAAGGCAAGGTAAAAGGGCAAGGCAAGACAACAGGACAAGGCAAGGCAACAGGACAAGGCAAGGCAACAGGACAAGGCAAGCCAAGGCAAAAGGGCAAGGCAAGGCAAGGCAAAAGAGCAAGGCAAACCAAGGCAAAAGGGCAGGGCAAGGTAAGGCAAAGGGCAATGCAAGACAAGGCAAGACAAAAGGTCAAAACAAAGCAAGGCAAGGGAAAAGGGCAAGGAAAGGCAAGGCAAGGCAAAAGCAGAAGGCAAGGCAAGGCAAGGCAAAACAGCAAGGCAAGGCAAGGAAAAAAAGCAAGGTAATTCAAGGCAAGGCAAAAGAGCAGGCAAAAGTGGAATGCAAGGCAAAGCAAGAGAAAACAGGCAAGGCAAGGCAAGGAAAAAAGGGCAAGGCAAGGCAAGGGAAAAGAGAAAGGCAAAAGTTCAAGGTAAGCAAGGCAAAAATGGCAGTCAATGCAAGGCAAGGCAATGCAAGGTAAAAACAACGGGGAAACAAGCAAGGAAACCAAGGCAAGGCAAGGAGAGACAAAAAAAAGAAAGCAAGGCAAGGTATGGGAAGGCAAAAAGGCAAGGCAAGGCAAAGTAAAAGGGCAAGGCAAGGCAAAAGGGCAAGGCAAGGTAAAAGGGCAAGGCAGGGCAATGCAATGCAAAACAGCAAAGCAAAGCAAGGCAAAAGGGCAATGCAAGGCAAAAGGGCAATGCAAGGCAAGGCAAAAGAGCAAGGCATGGCAAGGGAAAAAAAGGCGGCAAGGCAAGGCAGAGCAAAACAACAAGGGAAAATGGCAAGGCAGGGCAAGGCTAAAGGGTAAGGCAAGGAAAGGCGAGGGAAAAGGGCAAAGGAAGGCAAGGTAAGACAAAAAGGCAAGGAAAAGCATGAGAAAAATGAAAGGAAAGGAAAGGAAAGGAGAGGAGAGGAGAGGAGAGGAGAGGAGAGGAGAGGAGAGGAGAGGAGAGGAGAGGAAAGGAAAGGAAAGGAGAGGAAAGACAGAAGGGCAAGACAAGGCAAGACACTACAAAAAAAGCAAGACAAGGCCAGGCCAGGCAAGGCAAAAAAAGAAAGGGGCAGCAAGGCAAAAGGTCAAGGCAAGGCAAGGCAAGGCAAAAAGGAAGGGAAGGCACGGCAAAAGGGCAAGGCAAGGCAAGGAAAAAAGCAAGGCAAGGCAAGCAAGCCAAAGGGGCACAGCAAGGGAAAAGGGCAAGGCAAGGCAAGGCAAAAGAAGGCGGCAAGGCAAGGCATTGCAAAAGGACAAGGCAAGGCAGGGCAAGGCTAAAATGCAAGGAAAGACAAGGCAAGGTAAAAGGTCAAGTCAGGGAAATGAAAGGAAAAAGGGCAAGGCAGAGCAAGGCAAAAAGGCAAGACAAGGCAAAAGAGCAATGCAAGAGGGCAAGGGAGGGAAGGGAAGATATAAGGGGAAGGCCAGGCAAGGAAAAAGAGCAAGGAAAGGCAAGGCAAAAGAACAAGGCAAAGCAAGCAAGGCAAAAGGGTAAGGCAAGGAAAAAGAACAAGGCAAAGCAAGCAAGGCAAAAGGGTAAGGCAAGGAAAAAGGGCATGGGAAAACAGCAAGGCAGGGAGAGACAAAAGGGTAAGGCAAAACAAAGTGAGCCAAAAGGGCAAGGCAAGGTAAAGCCAAAAAGAAAGGAAAAGCAATGGAAAAGGGAAAAGAAAAGCAAGGCAAGGCAAAAGGGCAAGGCAAGGCAAGGCATTGAAAAACAAGAAAGGCAAAGCAAGGCAAGGCAAAAAAGAAAGGGACGGCAAGGTAAAAGGTCAAGGCAAGGCAAAAAGGCAAGGCAAGGCAATGCAAAAAGGCAAGGCAAGGCAAAAGGGCAAGGAAATGCAAAGCAAAAAGGCAACACAAAAGGGCAACACAAAAGGGCAACACAAAAGGGCAAGGCAAGGGCAAAGGGCAAGGAAGGCAAAAAGCAAAGAAGGCAAGGCATTGCAACAGGGTAGGGCAAAGCCAAGGTAAGCCCAAAAAGAAAGGGGCAGCAAGGAAAAAAGGCAAAAGAAGAAAGGGCAAGGCAAGAGAAAAGAGCAAGGCAAGGAAAAGTGCAAAGAAAGGCAAGGCTAAAAGGAAAGGCAAGGCAATGAAAAGATCAAGGAAATTAAAGGCAAAAGAGCAGGACAAGGCAAGGGAAAAGTGCAAAACAAGGTAAGGTAGAAGCGAAAGCCAAGGCAAGACAAGGCAAAAGGGCAAGGCAAGGTAAGGCAAGGGAAAAGGGCAAGTAAAGGCAAAAGTGCAAGGCAAGGCAAAAAAAATGGCAAGGCATGCAGTACAAAAACAGAAGCCAAGGCACGATAAGGCAAAAGGGCAAATCATAAGGGCAAGGCAAGCAAGGAAAAAGGGTAAGGGAAGGGAAGGCAAGGTATTGCAACAGGGCAAGGCAAGGCAAGGTAAGGCCAAAAAGAAAGGGGCAGCAAGGAAAAAAGGCAAAGGAAGGAAAGGCAAGGCAATAGAAAAGGACAAGGAAAGGCAAGGCAAAAGGGCAAGGCAAGGCAAAAGAGCAAGTCAAGGCAAGGCAATGCAAAATGGTAAAACAAGGCAGGACAAGGCAAGGAAAAAGAGCAAGGCATGACAAGGAACGGGAAAAGGGCAATGCAAGGCAAGGGAAGACAAAAAATCAAGGGGAAAAAAAAGCAGGGCAAGAGGGCAACGCAAGGCAAGGAAACGCAAAATAGTAAGGAAAGGCAATGCAAGGCAAAATAACAAGGGCAGGCAAAAGGGCAAGGCAAAAGGGCAAGGCATAATGGCATGGCAAAAGGTCAAGGCAAGGCAAAACGGCAAGGCAAAACGGCAAGGCAAGGCAAAAGGGCAAGGCAAAAGGGCAAGGCAAAATGGCAAGGCAAGGCAAAAAGGCAAGGCAAAAAAGCAAGGCAAGGGAAAAGAGCAAAGCATGGTAAGGAAAGTCAAAAGAGCGAGGCAAAAGGCCAAGGCAAGGCAAGGTAAGGTAAAAGGGGCAGGCAAGGCAAGCCAAAAGTGCAAGGCAAGGCAAGGCAAGGCAAAACGGAAAGGCAAGGCAAAAGGATAAAGCAAGACAAGGCAAAAAAGCAAGGCAAGGCAAAAGCAGAAGGCAAGGCAAGGCAAAAAAGCAAAGCAAGGCAACACAATGCATTGCAACAGGGCAAGGGAAGGCAGTGCAAAAGAAAAAGGGAAAATAAGAAAGGCAAAATGGAAAGGCAAGGCAAGGCAAAAGAGCAAGGGAAAAGGGTAAGGCAGAGAAAGGAAGGTATAAAAAGAAGGCAAGGCAAGGGAAAAGGGCAAGGCAAGGGAAGGGAAGGGAAAAGAAGGCGGCAAGGAAAGCAAGGCAAAAGGGCAAGGCAAGGCAAAAGGGAAAGGGAAAACAGCAAGGCTGGGCAAGGCAAAACGATAAGGCAAGGCAAGGTGAGGTAGAAGGGCAACGAAAGGCAAGGCAAAAGGACAACGCAAGGCAAGGCAAAAGGGCAAGGAAAGACAATGGAAAAGGGAAAGGAAAAGCAAGGGAAGGCAAAAGGGCAAGGCAAGGCAAGGCATTACAAAAAAAGCAAGGCAAGGAAAGGCAAGGCAAAAGGGCAAGGAAATGCAAGGCAAAAAAGCAAGGCAAGGCAATGCAAGGCAAAAGGGCAAGGTAAGGCAATGCAAGGGAAAAGGGCAAGGCAAGGCAAGGGAAAAGAGGAAGCCAAGGCAAGGTAAGGCAAAAGGGCAAATCATAAGGGCAAGGCAAGCAAGGCAAAAGGGTAATGCAATGTAAGGCAAGGGAAAACAAAAGGGCAAGGCAAGGAAAGGGAAAAGGGGAAGGCAAGGCAAGACAAGGCAAAAATTCAATGTAAGGTAATGCAAAAGGACAAGGCAAGGTAAAAGGGAAGGCAAGGCAAGTAAGTCAAAGGGGCAAGGCAAGGCAACACAATGCATTGCAACAAGGGAAGGCAAGGCAAGGCAAACAAGAAAGGGACAGCATGGAAAAAGGACAAGGGAAGGAAAGGCAAGGCAAGGGAAAAGGGCAAGGCAAGACAAGGAAAACAGCTAAGCAAGGCAAGGCAAGACAAAAGGGCAAGGCAAGGAAAAGGGTAAGGCAAGTAAATGTAAAAGAGCAATTCAAGGCAAGGCAAGGGAAAAGAGCAATGCAAGGCAAGGCAAAAGTGGAAGCCAAGGCAAGACAAGGCAAAAGGGCAATGCAAGGAAACAGGACAAGGCAAGGCAAGGCAAAATAGCAAGGCAAGGCAAGGGAAGTCAAAAGGTCAAGGGAAAAAAAAAGGCAGGAAAAAGGGCAAGACAAGGCAAGGCAAAATAGCAAGGCAAGGCAATGCAAGGCAAAATAGCATCGGCCAGAAAAAAGGGCAAGGCAAAAAGGCAAGGCAAGGCAAGGTAAAAAGGGCAGGCAAGGCAAGACAAAAGAGCAAAGCAAGGCAAAGCAAAAGGGCAAGGCAAGGCAAAAGGGCAAGGCAAGACAAAAGGGCAAGGCAAGACAAAAAAGCAAGGCAAGGAAAAAGGACAAGAGAAGGCAAGGCAAGGAAAAAGAGCAAAGTATGGCAAAGCAAGGCAAAAGGGCAAGGCAAGGAAAAACAAAAGGGCAAGGCAAGGCAAGGGAAAAGGACAAGGCAAAGGGTCAAGGCAAGCAAGGAACAAGAGGAATGTGGGAGATTTGAGGGATTTTCTTGAGGTTGTTTTGTGGACGGATTTGTATTACATAGAGATTTATTTCTGAAATAGCCAAATGAATCTCAAGGCCAGCCCGAAGGCTGAAAAACAGCAGGGAGACTCAGGCGCATGGACAGCTCGTGAACATGGACAATATTCAATCAGCTAATGCATTCTTGGAGCGTGGACGCGTGATCAGGAAATAACTACATATATAAGGAGGCTTGTTTCTGTATTAAAGGGCTTCGCTTGAATTCATATTGAATTGTGTGGAGTCCATGAGTTTTCACCCTTGCAAGTGATGACCCCGACGTGATCCATAAGGAGAATTTACGGAAGGTGGACCACTGCTGCAGGGAGCGAGCCCCAGCTGGAACAGCTCGGCTGGACCGTGACTGGGACGTAGTCTGTGGGCTGCGTAACTCCTGATTGATCGCTACAGAAGCGACAGAGGAGGGATAAAGGATCCGATATCGTTGCAATGGACACCCAAAGAGGTGAGCAGCTGAGGGCGAGAGGAGATGGGGCAGAATATTTTTAAAGAAGAAGAAGAAATACTGCAGCATATTCTCTCTAAGAGAGGGGTGAAGTATGAGGAGAGTAACCTCAGAAGATTATTAATTTGGTGTAGAGGCAATGGGTTTCCTGCTGACCTGTTAAGAGTTTTTCAAATAGAGACTTGGGAGAAAGTGGGAACTGTGTTGTGGAAGGCAATTAGTTGCAGTGAAAAATATATTCTCAGTCTTGTAACCACCTGGAAACTGACAATTGCTACAGTGAAGCAATTAAAACCTGAAAAGACTGTTAGAAGCATAGTGACTCAAAACTTGAACTTTAGGATGATATAGGGCAGAAATTATGGGATAAAGTCAGCAATGGAGATAAAGAAGCTAAATCATTAGTAACTACATGGAAGCTTATAATCACTATTTTAAAAGATCTTAAGGCTGAACGGTCTCCTGCTGCCAGAATTTTTGCAGCATTGCAGCCTGATAAGTATCCTGAAAGTCGCTGTGAAGTTTACCCGGTTCCTGTCTTTGATATCCTCCCTATTCCATCCCCTGCTGTGCTTTCGGCACCCCTTATAGTTCAGCAGTCTGGGTCAGGGGGAGGAAAAATGCCGAGTGGGTGGCCTTCTGTACCATTGTCCAACCCTGGTAAGAACAAGTCCAGAGGATTGAAGTCAGACGATTTGCCTAAAGGACCTGTGAAAGATGAGAATGCTAAGGTCGTAAACAAGTGAACTATCAGTCTTTTTACCAATCTGTATCTGCCTTTACCGTCTTTTAACTCTCCAACTTCCACAAGAGAGCGGAAGGAGTCACTGAATAAGAACTGGACAACATAACTGTGTGACAGATTAGATCAGCTATTAGCGAGTGAATCCAACAGTCGGCAATGCAGTCATGATGATCATGACGGGAAAGGGGATGCTCCTGGGGACTCAGGCTATACGAATAATTATGATGCTAGAAAGTTTTGGTGAGAATGTGCACTGTTCCGAACCCCCCTGTTACTAACGATTCTCCAGCACCGTTCAAGTCCGCATTTTCTGACGACTCAGTTGAGGATGAGGGTCTGCAGCTTTTTTTTTTTTTTTTTTTTGAAAGTTAAGAGTAAAAAGGGTATGTGTTGCCCCAAGATACATAAAAACCATGAAAGACTCAAGCAAAATTAGACCTATGCAATGTAACAGCTATAGATCATTTAGGATGGAATAATGGGGACTCGTTGAAAGGGGCAGTTATCCCAAGCTCTTGGAACAGACACTAATTGACACACCACAATGACAGGCGCTATTAGTTTCTGAAATCCTGAGGCAGTCAACAGACCTTGCATATCAAGCTATAGTAGAGGTGTCTGAAACCAACAAAGCAGCCAAATCTTTTATAACTACTATTAGGGTCCCAGTGAGAATTACATGCAATTTATTGACCATCTTCAAGAGGCTATCAATAAGCAGGTCGAAAACTTAGAAGTTAAGGAAGCACTGGTGTTGAAATTAGCAGTAGAAAATGATAACGTTTGCTATCAACATGTTATTTGCGAGTTTTACATGCTTCTGTGTATTGCTCCTCTGAAAATCAAGCAGCTTGTCAGGAATGTGAGTTAATTGTTTCGCTGGTTGTTGTTAGAATTGTTTCTTTGTGGTATAAGTACACCATAAAACTTTCTCCCCACTTTTCCCATTCACGTTGCAGGCAGCCCTGTGCTTCCCCCGCTCCCTCCCTCTTCTCATGGTTTTTACTTACGAGATGGGGTCAGAAATGACTGCTTTCAGTTGTGTTCATAAAAAATCGGTATTGGGAGGTGTTTTATAACATAGAAAAGCACTCGGAAATATGAAAAAGGAAGATCCTGTGAAATATTGTAATTAATGGTGGCTGCTGTATAAGTTAAAAGATTGGGAAAAGTGTCCGGAGAATAGAATCTTGAAGTATAACACCTTGTTGCCATTAATGTTGTTTTTAAGGCAAAAAGAGCAGGACAAAATAAATCCCTACAAGAGATCATTAAATCATTTCAGACAGTTTTACAGGCAGAACGGTTTGAACTTCAACAAGCTGAGAGAGAGTTAACTGATAACACACAGGTCACAGTAAACTTGCTGATGTCTGCACGATGTTTTCCTTATTAACCTGTTTTCTTTGTAGGTATCTGTTTAAGCATATTATAGTTTGGTAAGTCCTTGCCTGTTATATGGTACAGTAAGTTCACAGACTGTTAAATCATGAGAATCCATTGACTCAAAAAGTGCATTTTGTGATATTACAGAAGATCATGACTAATTTAGTTCTTTGCTGCGTGAACGTGATGTTAAGATTTTATGTGTAATAGCTGTTACTTTTCTTTCTAGAATTACAGCTTTATTCCAGTATCCAGACTTGCACAACTCTGTGATATGCTGTGTCTCATTTCGATGTGCTGGATTTGGCTTTTTTGTATGCACATCAAGTAAAGAATCCTGGTTTTGGGATAACAGTTGTAGCACACCAGATGAGACCCTAATAAAAACCTTGCCCAGTCCAGCTTGCTGCAGCGGTAGGGGGGCGGGTGCCGATTGGGCTCCAGCACGCACTGACCTCTTTTGTCAGGGAGACCCAGCGGCATCACTACCTGGCTGAGCAGTAGGTGGCCCAAAGGTGCAATGCAAAAATTGAGATATTGTCTTGAATAAGTGTAACTGTGATCTATCTATATATTTGAACTTGGTATTTGGTTTTCATATCTGAGCTCAGTATTTTAATTTGCATATTTCTATTTGGTACGAAAATAGTTTTGTTTGGGGAGATAATTACAAAATGGGAACCGGTTCTAGTGCTAGAAGTCCACCTTCCTTCCCCTTAGGATGCATCCTTACACATTAGAGTAATTGCTTATATGGTTATCTAGTAATTTTGAGACCAGAAAAGCATTTAAATTGTTAAACTCTGCTTTGCAAAAAAAAAAAAAAAAAAAAAAAAAACAAAAAAAACACACAGAGAGAAAAAGAGAAAAAACAAAACAAAAAAAAAACAAAAACAAAAACAAAAAAAAACCAAACCAAACAAAAAACTAAAAAAAACAACCAACCAACCAAACACCTAAATGCTATGATGGATGTGAACCTGGTATTGTATGTGGTTGTATTTAAAAGTTGCTGGAATATGAACTCATTTGGATCTAAGAAAATGGAATAATTGATTGATGTTTAAAATACTTTATTTTGACATCTGTAAATTGTGAAAGGTAAATGGGGCTGAGGAATATAACAATTGTTGAGTTAATTGGAATTCTGTATAAAACTCAGCTCATTGTAGGTTTTGGTACATCTGGGGAGAGAGCTCATCATTTTACCTCCTTGCTGAGGTCGGTCTTTTCACACTGGTCAGCTTTGGGGGCCAGAGTGCTCAGTGCTTCTCTGGGTCAGAGTGGTACTGATTTGGGTGTGGAATGCAGCCAGGTTGGTTCGATGTGGAGTTCGAACTGTTTTGTTTTCATGCTGGGCTGGAGATCCTACCATCACAGATGGGGGCAAGAGGGAGGTTTTATTGCCCCCTTGTGGAAAACTGCAGCGGGTCTGTGGAATCCTTGTCAGAAAATATGGGGGGAGAGATCAGCCTTGAAGATATTAAGATTTACCCTTGAGAAGGATGGGAGTAAAGGAGTATCCGGAGACATGGAGTTGTACCTATGAGAGAGGAGAGATGTACCCGTGAGAGAGAAGGGGATAGAAGAATAACATGGATGATAGCAAGTTTAACCAATGAGATGTTAGTACTGTAACTTGTAACCAATAGTGAAAAGACACATGAACTGGTAGAATTGTATAAAAATGCACTTGTAGCAATAAATGGCACTTATTACTTTCATCTTGAAAGAATTTGGTCCATGTCGTTTGTCCGTCTCAACTGTGACACCCCCTCCCCAGTGATGTTACTGCTAGAGAACTGTAATACTGCACGAAGGAGTCTGAGGGTTGAAATTTAAAGGCATTGCCAGTGGATCCATAGTTCTAATGAAGCTGGGAAATTAAATCAAATTTTTTTTTTTAATAGACTTATTCTGTGGTAACTTGATGTAAGAGACTTCTTAGTAAATTCACCATGCTTGTTTTTGAGGTCATGGGAAAGAATGAAAGAAAAGCTTTTTTTTGAGACCAGTAGAATGCCAAATTTTGAACAAAGTTTTTATACATGAGTTCTTGTGTTTGCCATAAAGCCCTATACCTCTCTTGGATCAAGATATGTTAAGTAAATTGTAATCTCAAATAACGATTTCTGAGAATTATGTTTAGTTGCATGTCTTAAAAGAAGCTGTATGGATGGTGAAGATCTGCTTGTGCAAGTGAGAAATCTCCAAGGAAATTTTGAATGCTGTATTTCCACTAGTATTAACAGCCAATGATTCGATAAAGCAAATACTACACTGATAGATCTGAAACAGGACTTCGATCCGGTAAGGGAAAACAATATCCAATAAACATGACAGCTAAAATGGAGTTGGAAACTTTGAGGAATAAATTTATGACAACCTTACAGGTTGACTGCATTTAGTTGGAGTTGCAGATTTGTCTGTTACATGTATCATTTGTGAAATTTAATTTTGATTTTTTATTTGCAATCTACATCCTTGTAAATTGCACTAGCTGATTTTCTTAACAGCACAGCTTTTGGCATGCCTAAATGTAAATTGCTGCAGAACCTGGAAGTCTTTAACAGCAGATCACAGACGATACTTGTAGTTGATCTGATCCTACATACTTGCACAGTTTTTGTTGATGGTTCTGGGAAGTCTCATAAAGCTGTAGTGGTCTGGCATGAAGATAACAATTGGCATAATTCTGTACAAATTATTGAAGGTTGATTTGTGATTCTGAGTATGTAGTCAAGATCCAACGCATGTATCTGGTTCTTAACTGGTTTTTTTTGGTTTTGGTTTTGTTTTGAAACAAAAAGGGGGGAGAAGTAGGGAAAACACCACAAAAACAATTGTCAAAAGCATTGTATGTGATGAATCACTCATATCTAAGTAGTGCAGCCTAAATTTGCCCTGTGATGAAACACTTTGCAAGTATGACCCAAAACCATGCTAAATCAGAAAGAAGCTACATTAGTTATGGTCAAATCACTAGTTAACGGTCAATGGAAAAGGCCACATTGATTGATAACCTGTGGAAAAGGTTATGCTTATGTCATTACAGGCCGAGGACTGACGTGGATTCAACAAAGATTCAATGGATGCAGACGGACAGGAGGGAGATAAGTTGTGAGGACTGTTTCAGATGTAAACCATGGATCCTAATTCATTGTTATAGATGCTCACAGACCTGGTGGTCTAGAAGCCCATTAGCAAGCAGGTGGTGTACCTTCTGTGGAGAATGGCAATTTGAGCAAACAGCAGGAGAGTCAAAAGGGTGATATTGCACTTAGATAGTCAATGCAAAAATGACGTAAAATTATGAGACATTGCTACCATAGTATCTACTGCACTGCTTCTCCCTAGTCTAGCAGCTGGTAAAGCTTTAGGAGACATATCAAAGTTAAGCTATTGGTCTTTTAAACAGGCTAATGTAAATTCTGAGATACTAACTCAATTAATAATAGATGTTGATGGTATTAGGCATGTTGCACTTCAATATCATGTTGCTATAGATTTTTTATAGATTCATAGTACTTTAGACAAACTAACCCAGCACGTTAATAAGATTGTCATAGTAGAATTAGGGTTTGACAAATGGTGGGTAGTTGTCTGATCCTATTATGTAAAGCTTAACTAAATTATATGTAACTGTAATCCTTGTTGTTAATCATATATTGTATGCCGCAGTGTATTTCAAAGATGATTCCGCGCGTTGTAAAAGAAGCCTGGCTGGTTCAAAAACAAAAAGGTGGAATTGTGGGAGATTTGAGGGATTTTCTTGAGGTTGTTGTGTGGATGGGTTTCTATTAGATGGAGATTTATTTCTGAACTAGCCAAAGGAATCTCAAGGCCAGCCCGAAGGCTGAAAAACAGCAGTGAGACAGCTTGTGAACATAGACAATATCAAATCAGCTAATGAATGCTTGGAGCATGGATGCGTGATCAGGAAATAACTGCATATATAAAGAGGCTTGTTTCTGTAATAAATGGCTTCGCTTGAATTCATATTGAATTGTGTGGAGTCCATAAGTTTTTGCCCTCTCAGAGGAAGGCAATGCAAGGCAAGGCAAGGGAAAAGGGCAAGGCAAAAAGGCAAGGCAAGGAAAGGCTATGCAAAATGGCAAGGCAAAGCAGGGGAAAGAAAAAAGGCAAGGAAAGACAAGGCAATCAAAAGGGCAAGGCAGGGCAAGGCAAGGAAAAAGAGCAAGGCATACCAAGGCAAGCAAGGCAAAAGGGCAAGGCAAGGCAAGAGAAAAAACCACGGCAAGACAAGGCAAAGGGGCAAGGCAAGGCAAGGAAAAGGACAAGGCAAGTAAAGACAAAAGAGCAAGGCAAGGCAAGGCAAAACAGCAAGGCAAGGCAAAACAAAAGGGCAAGGCAAGAAAAGGGAAAAGGGGAAGGAAAGGCAAGGCGAGGCAAAAAGGCAAGAGAATGGAAGGTAAGGCAAAAGGGCAAAGGAAAGGCAAGGGAAAAGGGAAAGGAAAGGCAAGGCGAGGCATTGCAAGAAAAGCAAGGCAAGGCCAGGAAGGCAAAAAAGAAAGGGGAAGCAAGGCAAAACGTCAAGGCAAGGCAAGGCAAAAGGGCAAGGCAAAATGGCAAGTCAAAGCAAGGCAAGGAAAAAGAAGAAGGCAAGGCAAGGCATTGCAAAAGCGGAAGGCAAGGCAGGGCATGTCAAAAATGCAAGGCAAGACAAGGTAAGGTAAAAGGGCAAGGCAGGGCAATGCAAGGCAAAACGGCAAGGAAAAGTAAGTCAAAACGGCAAGGCAAGGCAAAAGAGCATAGCATGGTAAGGGAAAAAAAGAAGGCAAGGCAAGCAAGGCAAAAGCGCAAATCAAGGCAACACGGCAAGGGAAAACGGCAAGGTAGGGCAATGCAAAAGAGTAAGGCAAGGCAAGGCGAGGTAAAAGGGCAAGGGAAGGCAAATAAGGCAAAAGGGCATGGAAAGGCGAGGGAAAAAAGAATGGAAAAGAAAGGCAAGGGAAAAGGGCAAGGCAAGACATTGCAAAAAAAGAAAGGAAAGGCAAGGGAAGGAAAAAAAGCATGGGACAGCAAGGCAAAACATCAAGGCAAGGAAAGGATGCAGGGCAAAGCAAGGCAAAAGGGCAAAAAAAGGCAAAGCAAAAAGGCAAGGCGAGGCAAAAGGGAAGGTAGGCAAGGCAAAGAAAAAGGGCAAGGCAAGGCAAGAGAAAGGGAAGGGCAAGTAAAGGCAAAAGAGCAAGGCAAGGCTAGGCAAAGGAAATGAGCAAGGGAAAACAAGACAAAAGTGGAAGCCAACACAAGACAAGGCAAAAGGGCAAATTATAAGGGCAAGGCAAGAAAGGCAAAAGAGTAAGGCAATGTAAGATAAGGCAAGGCAAAAGGGAAGGCAAGGCAAACATTGCAAAAAAAAAAGCAAGGCAAAGCAAGGAAAAAAGGAAAGGAGTGGCAAGGCAAAACGTCAAGGCAAGGCAATAGGGCAAGGAAAGGCAAAAGGGCACGGCAAGGCAAGGGAAGGCAAAAGGGCAAGGAAAGGCAAGGCAAAAAGGCAAGGCAAGGCAAAAGGGAAAGCAAGGCAAGGCAAGGCAAAAGGGCAAGGCAGGGCAAGGAAATGGGCAAGGCACGTAAAGGCAAAAAGCAAAGCAAGGGAAAGGAAAAGAGCAAGGCAAGGCAAGACAAAAGTGGAAGCCAAGGTAAGACAAGGCAAAAGGGCAAATCATAAGGTCAAGGCAAGCAAGGCAAAAGGGTAAGGCAAGGAAAGGGAAAAGGGCAAGGCAAGGCAGGGAAGGCAAAAATTGAATGAAAGGCAAGGCAAAAAGGGCAAGGCAAGGCAAAAGGGCAAGGCAAGGCAAAAGGGCAAGGCAAGGCAAGGCAAAACAGCAAGGCAAGGCATGGGAAAAGGGCAAGGGAAGGCAAAGAAAAGGGCAAAGCATGGAAAGGCAAGACTAAATGGCAATGCAAGGCAAGGAAAATGGCAAGGCAAGACAATGCAAAAGGACAAGGCAAGCCAAAGAAAAAAGGGCAAGGCAAGGAAAATAAACAGGACAAGGCAAGGCACTCCAAAAGAGCAAGGAAGGCAAGGCGAGACAAAAAAGACAGGGACGGCAAGGCAATGGAAATCAAAAGGGCAAGGCAAGGAAAAGTAAAAGGGCAGGGCAAGGGAAAATGCAAGTCAAAGTAAGGCAAGGAAAAAGAAGAAGGCAAGGCAAGGCATTGCAAAAGGGCAAGGCAAGGCAGGGCAAGTCAAAAATGCAAGGCAAGGCAAAAGAGCAAGGCAAGGTAAGGGAAATGCCCAAGGCAAAAGGGCAAGGCAAGGCAAGACAAGGCAAAAGGGCAAGGCAAGGCAAGACAAGGCAAAACGGCAAGGCAAAGCAATACAAAGCGGCAAGGCAAAGTACTGCAAGGCAAAAACACAAGGCAAGACAAGGCAAAGAAAAAAGGGCAAGGCGGGGAAAGGAAAGAAAAAAGAGCAAGGCATGGCAAGGCAAGCAAGGCAAAAGGGCAAGGAAATGCAGGATGAGGCAAGGGAAAAAGGCAAGGAAAAAAGGGCAATGAAAGTAAGGAAAAGGCCAAGGCAATGCAAGGCAAGGCAAAGGAAGAGGGCAAGACAAAAGGGCAAGTCAAGGCAAAAGGGCAAGGCAAGGCAAGAAAAGGCAAAAGGGCAAGGAAAGGCAAGGCAAGGCAAAAGCAGAAGGCAAGGCAAGGGGACAAGGCAAGGAAAGGTAAGGAAAAAGGTAAAGGCATAGAACGGCAAGACAAAAAGGCAAGGCAAGGCAAGGCAAGGAAAAAGGGCAAGTTAAGGCATGGCAAGGCAAAAAGGCAAAGCAAGGCAAAGCAAGGGAAAAGGGCAAGGAAAAAGGGCAAGGCAAGGAAGGCAAAAGGGCAAGGCAATGAAAAGAAAGGCAAGGGAAGAGGGCAAGGCAAAAGGACAAGGCAAGGCAAAAGGGCAAGGAAAGGCAAGACAAGGCAAAAGGGCAAGGAAAGGCAAGGCAAGGCAAAAGCAGAAGGCAAGACAAGGGGACAAGGCAAGGAAAGGCAAGGAAAAAGGTCAAGACAAAGAACGACAAGGCAAAAAGGCAAGGCAAGGCAAGGCAAGGAAAAAGGGCAAGTTAAGGGAAGGCAAGGCAAAAAGGCAAAGCAAGGCAAAGAAAGGGAAAAGGGCAAGAAAAAAGGGCAAGGCAAGCAAGGCAAAAGGGCAAGGCAATGAAAGGAAAGGCAAGGGAAGAGGGCAAGGCAAAAGGGCAAGGCAAGGCAAAAGGGCAAGGCAAGGCAAAAGTGCTAGGCAAAGCAAGACAAGGAAATAGGGAAAACCAAGACAAGGCAATGCAAAAAGGTAAGGCGAGGCAAGGTAAAAAGGCAAGGCAAGGCAAAAGGGCAAGGCAAGGCAAAAGGGCAAGGCAAAAGAGCAAGGCAAGGCAGGGAAAGGCAAAAGAAAAAGGAAAAAAAAAAGAAAAACAAAAGGGCAAGACAAGGCTAGTCAAAACCGCAAGTAAAGGCAAGACAAGGCAAAATGGCAAGGCAAAGCAAAAGAGCACGGCAAGCCTAGTCAAAAGGGCAGGGCAAGGCAAGGCAAAGAGCAATGCAAGACAAGGCAAGGCAAAAGGTCAAAACAAAGCAATGGAAGGGAAAAGATCAAGGAAGAGTAAGGCAAGGCAAAACTCGAAGGCAAGGAAAGACAAGGCAAAAGGGCAAGACAAGGCAAGGCAAAAGCGGAAGGCAAGGAAAAACAAGGCAAAAGGGCAAGGCAAAGCAAAAGGGCAAGGCAAAAATAGGCAAGGCAAAAGGTCAAGGCAAAGAAAGGGAAGGCAAAAGGGCAAGGCAAAACAAGGCAAAAGGGCAAGACAAGGCAAGGGAAAAGGGCAAGGCAAAAGTTCAAGGAAAGCCAGGCAAAAGAGGAACGCAATGCAAGGCAAGGAAAAAAGGCAATGTAAGGCAAGACAAGGCAAAAGGGCAAGGCAAGGAAAAGCAAGGAAAAAGGGCAAGGCAAGGCGAGGCAAAAGGGAAAGGCAGGAAAGGCAAGGAAAAAGAGCAAAGCATGGAAGGCAAGGCAAAAAAGCAAGGAAAGGAAGGCAAAAGGTCCAGTCAAGGCAAGGAAAGTGAAAAGGATAAGGCAAAAGGGCAAAGCAAGCAAGGCAAAAGAGCAAGGAAATGCAAGGCAAAGAGAAAGGGCAAGGTAATGCAAGGAAAGGCAAAAGGGCAAGGCAAGGCAAGGCAAAAGGGCAAGGCAAAAGGCAAGGCAAGCAAGGCAAAAGAGGAAGGCAATGCAAGGCAAGGCAAGGGAAAAGCGCAAGGCAAAAGGCCAAGGCAAGGCATAGCAAAACAGCACGGCAAGGAAGGGCAAGGCAAAAATATTAAGGCAAGGCAAAAATGTAAGGCAAGGTAAGGCAAAAGGGCAAGGCAAGGCAAGGCAAAATATCAAGGGAAGGCCAGGCAAAATATCAAGGCAAGGCAAAAGATCAAGGCAGGGCAAGGAAAAGGGCAAGGCAAGTAACGGCAAAAGAGCAATGCAAGGCAAGCCAAGGAAAAAGAGCAAGGCAAGGCAAAAGCAGAAGCCAATGCAAGGAAAGGAACTGCAAAAGAGCAAGGCAATGCAAGCCAAAGAAAAAAGGGCAAGGCAAAGCAAGAGAAGGTAAAAGGTCAAGGGAAAAAAGACAAGGCAAAAGGTCAAGGGAAGGCAAGTTAAGGCAAAATAGAAAGGAAAGGCAATGCAAGGCAAAATGGCAAGGCCAGGCAAAAAGGCAAGGCAAAAGGGCAAGGGAAGGCAAAAGGGCAAGGCAAAATGCAAGGCAAGGCAAGGTAAACGGGCAGGCAAGGTACGGCAAAGGGGAAGGCAAGGCAGGGTAAGGAAAAAGGGGAAGGCAAGGCAAGGCAAAAGAAAAAGGCAAGGGAATGCAAAAGAACAAGGCAAGGCAAGCAAAGCAAAAGTGCAAGGATGGGCAAGGCAAAGAAAAAAGAGGAAAGCAAGGCAAGGCAAAAGGGCAAGGCAAGGCGAGGCAAAATGGCAGGGCAAGGCAAGGAAATGCAAAAAAACAAGGAGGCAGGGCAAGGCCAAATTTCAAAGCAAGACAAGGCAAGGAAAAAGAGCAAGGCAGGACAAGAAAATACGAAAGGGCAAGGCAAGGCAATGCAAGGCAAAATCACAAAGCAAGGCAAGGTAAGGCAAAAGGGCTAGGCAAGGCAAGGCAAAAGGACAACCAAGGCAAAAGGGCAAGGCAAGGCAAAAGAGCAAGGCAAGAAAAAATGGCAAGGCAAAAGGGAAGGCAAGGAAAATAAAAAGGAGAAAGCAAGGCAAAGCAAAATGGCAAAGCAAGGCAAGGCAAGGTAAAAGGGTAAGGCAAGGCAAGGAAAGGCAAAAGGGAAAGGCAAGGAAGGGTAAGGAAAAAGGGGAAGGCAAGGCAAGGCAAAACAATAAGGCAAGACAAAAGAACAAGGCAAGGCAAGCAAGGCAAAAGGGCAAGGATGGGCAAGGCAAAGAAAAAAGAGGAAAGCAAGGCAAGGCAAAAGGGCAAGGCAAGGCATGACAAAAAGGCAAGGCAAGGCAAAAGAGCAAAGCAAGGCAAGGGACAAGGCAAGGCAATGCAAGGAAAAGCAAGGGAAAAGGAAAAGGAGAAGGCAAGGTAAGGCAAAAGGGCAAGGCAAGACAAAACGGAAAGAGAAGGCAGGGCAAGGAAAAAATTCAAGGCAAGACAAGGCAAGGCAAAAGGGCAAGGCAAGACAAGGGAAAAGGGCAAGGCAAGACAAGGGAAAAGGACAAGGCAAGGCAAGGCAAAAGGGCAAGGCAAGGCAAGGAAGGGCAAAAGGGCAAGGAAAGGAAAGGAAAGGCAAAAAGGCAAGGGAAGGCAAGTCAAAATAGTAAGGCAAAGCAAGACAAGGCAAAAAGTCAAGGCAAAGCAAGACAAGGCAAAAGCAAAAAGCAAGGCAAGGGAAGGCAAGTCAAAAGGGTAAGACAAGGCAAGGCAAGACATTGCAAAATGACAAGGCAAGGCAAGGCAAAAAAGAAAGGGACAGCAAGGGAAAAGGCTAGGCAAGGCAGGGCAAAAGGGTAAGGCAATGCAAAAGGGCAAGGCAAGGCCAAAAGGGCAAGGCAAAAAGGCAAGGTAAGGCACGGCAAAAAACAAATGCAAGGCAAGGCAAGGCAAGGCAAAAGGGCAAGGCAGGGCAAAGCAAGGCAAAAGGGCAAGACAAGGCAAAACTAGGCAAAAGGGCAAAGCAATACAAGGCAAGGTAAAAGGGCAAGGTAGGAAATGCAAGGCAAAAGGTCAATGCAAAGCAAGGGAAAAGGACAAGGCAAGGCAAGGCAAAAGGGCAAGGCAAGGCAAGGCAAAAGTGCAAGGCAAAAGGTTAAGGGAAAGCAAGGCAAGGTGAAACAGCAAGGCCAGGCAAGGTAAGGCAAAAGGGCAAGGCAAGGCAAAAGGGCAAGGCAAAAGGGCAAGGCAAAAGGGCAGGGCAAGGAAAAAAAGGCAAGGTAACATGGCAAGGCAAAGCAAGGCAAAGAAAAGAGAGGAAAGCAAGGCAAGGAAAAAGGGCAAGGCAGGGCAAGGCAAAAGATCAAGGCAAGGCTAAACGACAAGGCATGGCAAGGCAAGGAAAAACAGCAAAGCATGGAAAGTCAAGGCAAAAAGGAAAGGAAAGGCAAAAGGGCAAGGCAAGGCAAGGAAAAAGGGCAAGGCAAAATGGCAACGTAAGGCAAAGCATGGCAAAAGAGCAAGGCAAGGCATGGTAAAAGGGCAAGGAAAGGCAAAAGGGCAAGGCAAGGCAAGGCCAAAGGGTAAGGCAGGGCAGGGCAAGGCAAAAGGGCCAAGCATAGCAAGGCAAGGCAAAAGAGCAGGTTAAGGGAAAAGGGCAAGGCAAAGTAAAGCAAAAGGGAAAAGGTCAAGGGAAGGCAGGGCAAGGCAAAACTACAAGGCAAGACAAGGCAAAGGGAAAAGGGCAAGGCAAGGCAAATCAAGGAAAAAGGGCAAGGTGAATCAAGGAAAAAGGGCAAGGCAAAACAAAAGGGCAAGGCAAGGCCAAAAGGGCAAGGCAAAAAGGCAAGGCAAGGCAAAAATGCAAGGCAAGGCAAGAAAAGGCAAGGTGAAAAGAACAAGGCAAAAAGACAATGCAAGGCAAGGCAAAAAAGCAAGGCAAGGCAAGGAAAAAAATGGAAGGCAAGGCAAGACATGGCAAGGCAAATGGGAAAGGCAGGGCAAGGCAAGGAGAAGGGCAAGGCAAGAGAGAAGGGCAAAGGAAAAAGAACAAAACAGAGCAAAAGGGCAAGGCAAGGCAAGGCAAAAGAGCAAGGTAAAGCAAAAGAAAGCAAAAGCCATAAGCAAGGCAAGGGAAGGCAAGTCAAAAGGGTAAGACAAGGCAAGGCAAGGCACTGCAAAGGGGCAAGGCAAGGCAAAAAAGAAAGGGACAGCAAGGGAAAAGGCTAAACAAGGCAGGGCAAAAGGGCAAGGTAAAAAGGCAAGGGAAAGCAAGGCAAGGCAAAAGGCAAGTCAGGGCAATGCAAGGCAAAAGTGCAAGGCAAGGAAAAAGGTAAAGGCAAAGCAAGGCAAAAGGACAAGGTATAGCAAGGCAAAAGGGCAAGGCAAGACAAGTAAAAAGAGCAAACCATGTCAAGTCAAGGGAAAATGGAAAGTCAAAAGGGCAAGGCAGGAACGGGAAAAGGGCAAGGCAAATAAGCAAGGCAAGGCAAAAGGGCAGGGCAAGAGAAAAGGGCAAAGGAAAAGACCAAAACAGGGAAAAAAGGGCAAGGCAAGAACAAAATGGCAGGGCAAAAAGGGCAAGGCAAAAAGGCAAGGCAAGGCAAGTCAAAACTGAAAGGCAAAGCAAGGTAAAAAGACAAGGCAAGGCAAGGCCAAAAGGCAAGGCAAGGCAAGGCAAAAGGGCAGGGCAAGACAGGGCAAAAGGGCAAGGCAAGGCCAAAGGGCAAGGCAAGGCAAGGCCAAAATGCAAGGCAAAGCAAGACAAGGCAAAAGGGCAAGGCAAAGCAAGACAAGGCAAAAGGGCAAGGCAAAGCAAGACAAGGCAAAAGCTAAAAGCAAGGCAAGGGAAGGCAAGTCAAAAGGGTAAGACAAGGCAAGGCAAGGCAAAAATGCAAGGCAAGACAAGGCAAGGCAAAAGGGCAAGACAGAGCAAGGCAATGCAAAAGGGCAAGGCAAGAAGCAAGGCAAAAGGGCAAGGCAAGGGAAGGAAAAAAGGACAGGAAAGGCAAAAGGGCAAGGTAAGGCAATGCAAGGCAAAAGGGCAATGCAAGGCAAAAGAGCAAGGCAAGGGAAAACGGCAAAGGAAAAGGGCAAAACAAGGAAAAAGGGCAAGGCCAGGCTAGGCAAAAGGGTAATGCATGGAAAGGAAAAAGGGCAAAGGAAGACAAGGCAACGAAAAAGAAGTGAAAGCACGGCAAAATGGTAAGGCAGGGCAAAAGGGAAAGGCAAGGCAAGGAAAGGCAAAAGGGCAAGGCAAGGTAAGGCAAGGCAAAAGGGCAAGGCAAAATGGCTAGGCAAGGCAAAAGGGCAAGGCAAAAGGGCAAGGCAAGGCAGAAGGGCAAGGCAAGGCAATGCAAGGAAAAATTGCAAGGCAAGGTAAGGCAAAAATGGTAAGGCAAAAAAAGAAAGGCAAGGCAAAAGGGCAAGGCAATGCAGGGCAAGGAAAAGGGCAAGGCAGGAAAAGGCAAGGCAAAACATCTAGCCAAAAGGCAAGGCAGGGTAAGGCAGGGTATAAGGGCAAGGCAAGGCAAAATGGCAAAGCTAGACATGGCAAACGGGCAAGGCAAAGAAAAAAAATAAGGCAAGGAAAAATTGCAGGGCAAGGGAAGGGAAAAGAGGAAGGAAGGCAAGGCAAAACAGCTAGGTAAGGCAAAGAGGCAAGGCAAGGGAAGACAAAAGGGGAAGGAAGGCAAGGCAAAAGGGCAAGGCAAGGCAAAAGGGAAGAGCAGAAGGGCAAGGCAAGAATAAAGGCAAAGGCAAGGCCAAAAGGGCAAGGCAAGGCCAAAGGGCAAGGCAAGGGAAAAGGGCAAGGCAAGGGAAAAAGGCAAGGCAAAAGCAGAAACATTGCCTTTTTTGTCTTGCTTTGCCCTTTTGTCTTGCCTTGCCCCTTTACCTTGCCTTGCCATTTTGCCTTCCCTTGCACTCTTGCCTTGCCTTGCCCTCTTGCCTTGCTGGTTTTCGCTTCTTCTTTTGGCTTGCCTTGCTCTTTTCTCTTGCCTTGCCTTGCTTTGCTCTTTTGCCTTTAATTGCCTTGCCCTTTTTCCTACTTTGCCTTGCCCTTTTGCCTTGCCTTGCCATTTTGTCTTGCCTTTCCTTGCCCTTTTGCCTTGCCTTGCCTTGCTCTTTTGCCTTGCCTTGCCCTTTTGCCCTTGCCTTGCCTTCCCCTTTAGCCTTTCCTTGCCTTGCCCTTCTGCCCTTCCTTTTTGACTTTCCCTTTTGCCCATCCTTACCCTTTTGCCTTGCCTTGCCCTTCCTTGCCCTTTTGCCTTGCCTAGCATTGCCTTGCCCTTTTGCCTTGCCTTGACCTTTTGCCTTGCCTTGTCTTGCATTGCCGTTTTGCCTTGCCTTGCATTGCTGTTTTGCCTTGCCTTGCCCTTTAGCCTTGCCTTGCCTTGCCTTGCCCTTTTGCCTTGCCGTGCGTTGCCTTGCCATTTTGCCTCACATTGCCTTGCCTTGTCCTTTTGCCATGTCTTGCCTTGACTTGCCCTTTTGCCTTGCCTCTGTCTCCTTTACCCTTTTGCCTTGCCTTGCCTTGCCCTTTTGCCTTGCTTACCCCTTTGCCTTGCCTTGCCTTGCCCTTTTGCCTTGGCTTACCCCTTTGCCTTGCCTTGCCCTTTAGCCTTGCCTTGCCTTGCCCTTTTGCCTTGCCGTGCGTTGCCTTGCCATTTTGCCTCGCATTGCCTTACCTTGTCCTTTTGCCATGTCTTGCCTTGACTTCCCCTTTTGCCTTGCCTTTGTTTCCCTTGCCCTTTTGCCTTGCCTTGCCTTGCCCTTTTGCCTTGCCTTGCCCCTTTGCCTTGCCTTCCCTTTTGCCTTGCCTTGCCTTACCTCTTTGCCTTGCCCTGCCTTGCCCTTTTGCCTTGCCTTGCCTTACCTTACCCTTTTGCCTTGCCCTGTCTTGCCCTTTTGCCTTGCCGTCACTTTCTTTTTTCACAGAATCACAGAATCGACTGGGTTGGAAAAGACCTCAGAGATCATCGAGTCCAACCCTTGGTCCAACTCTAGTCCGTTTACTAGATCATGGCACTAAGTGCCATGTCCAATCTCACTTTAAAAACCTCCAGGGACGGCGAGTCCACCACCTCCCTGGGCAGGCCGTTCCAATGCCTGACCACTCTCTCTGTAAAGAATTTCTTCCTAATATCCAGCCTAAATTTCCCCTGGCAGAGTTTAAGCCCATGCCCCCTTGTCCTATTGCTGACTGCCTGGGAGAAGAGACCAATCCCCACCTGGCTATAACTTCCCTTCAGGTAGTTATAGAGAGTGATGAGGTCACCTCTAAGCCTCCTCTTCTCCAGACTAAACAACCCCAGCTCCCTCAGCCTCTCCCCATAGGTCTTGTGCTCAAGTCCCTTCACCAGTCTTGTTGCCCTTCTCTGGACCCGCTCCAGCACCTCAATGTCCTTCCTGAACTGAGGGGCCCAGAACTGAACACAGTACTCCAGGTGTGGCCTCACCAATGCAGAGTACAGGGGAAGGATCACTCCCCTTCCCTTCTTGTCCTGCTGACCACGCTATTTTTGATACAGGACAGGATTCCATTGGCCTTCTTGGCCACCTGGGCACACTGTTGGCTCATGTTGAGCTTCCTGTCAATTAGTACCCCCAGGTCCCTTTCTGCCTGACTGCTCTCCAGCCACTCTGCACCCAGCCTGTAGCGCTGCAGGGGGTTGTTGTGACCAAAGTGCAGCACCCGGCACTTGGCCTTATTGAACTTCATCCCATTGGAATCAGCCCACTTTTCCAGTCTATCCAGATCCCTCTGCAGAGCCCTCCTGCCTTCCAGCAGGTTGACACTCCCTCCCAACTTGGTGTTATCAGCAAATTTGCTGATGATGGTCTCAATCCCCTCATCTAAATCATCAATAAAGATGTTAAACAGAACCGGACCCAACACTGACCCCTGGGAACACCACTAGTGACTGGCCGCCAGCTAGATGCAGCCCCATTCACCAGCACTCTCTGGGCCCGGCCCTCCAGTCAGTTCTTAACCCAGCGTAGAGTGCACTTGCCCAAGCCACGGGCTACCAGCTTTTGCAGGAGTATATTATGGGAGACAGTGTCAAAGGCCTTGCTGAAGTCCAGATAGACCACATCCATGGCTTTCCCCTCATCCACCATGCCTTGCCTTGCCTTGCTCTGAATTTTTGCAATGCCTTGCGTTGCTTTGTCTTGCCCTTTTGCCTTTTATTGCCTTGCCCTTTTTCTTGCCTTGCCGTTTTGCCTTGCTTTGCCTGCACTTTTGCCTTGCCGTGCCTTGCCCTTTTTCCTTACCCTTTCGCCATGCCTTGCCTTGCCCTTTTGCCTTGCCTTGCTCTGCCTTGTTCTTTTGACTTACCTTGCTTTCCCCTGCCCTTTTGCCTTGCTTCGCCTTGCTCTTTTGCCTTGCCTTGTCCTTTGTCTTGACTTTTGTTTTCCCTTGCCTAGCCTTACCTCTTTGCCTTGCCTTGCTTTTTTGCCTGGCCGTCACATTCTTTTTTGCCTTGCCTTGCTCTGAATTTTTGCAATGCCTTGTCTTGCCTTTCTTTGCCTTGCCTTTCTTTGCCTTGCCTTGCCTTGCCTTGTCTTTCCTTTCCATGCTTTGCCATGCCTTGCCATGCCTTGCATTGCCTTGTCTTGCCTTGTCTTGACTTGTTTTGCCTTGCCTTGCTTTGTCTTTCCTTTCCTTTCCTTTCCTTTCCTTTCGTTTCTTTGCCATGCCTTGCCATGCCTTGCCTTGCCTTGTCTTGCCTTGCCTTGCTTTGTCTTTCCTTTCCTTTCCTTTCCTTTCCTTTCCTTTCCTTTCCTTTCCTTTCCTTTCCTTTCCTTTCCTTCCTTCCCTTCCCTTCCCTTCCCTTCCCTTCCCTTCCCTTCCCTTCCCTTCCCTTGCCTTGCCTTGCCTTCCCTTGCCTTCCCTTGCCTTCCCTTGCCTTCCCTTGCCTTCCCTTGCCTTCCCTTCCCTTCCCTTCCCTTCCCTTCCCTTCCCTTCCCTTCCCTTCCCTTCCCTTCCCTTCCCTTCCTTGCCTTCCCTTCCCTTCCCTTGCCTTGCCTTGCCTTGCCTTCCCTTGCCTTCCCTTGCCTTCCCTTGCCTTCCCTTGCCTTCCCTTGCCTTCCCTTGCCTTTTCTTGCCTTGCCTTCCCTTGCCTTGCCTTGCCTTGCCTTCTCTTTTTCGTGCCTTGCCTCTTTTTTCCTGTACATTTATTTCCCTGCCCTGCCCTGCCCTGCCCTGCCCTGCCCTTGCCTTGCCTTGCCTTGCCTTGCCTTGCCCTCCTTTCTCTTGCCTTGCCTTTCCTTGCCTTGCTTTCCCCTGTCTTTCCTTTTCTTTGCCTTGCATTTTTTTTCATGACTCTTTTCCGTTCCTTTCCTTGCCTTGCTTTCCTTGACTTGCCTTGCCTTGCCTTGCCTCGCCTAGTCTCGCCTCGTCTCGCCTTGCCTTTCATTGCCTTGCCTTGCCATGACTGGCATTGTCTTGCCTCGTCTTGCCTTACCTTGCCTTGTTTTGCCTTTCCTTTCCTTTCCTTTCCTTTCCTTTCCTTTCCTTTCCTTTCCTTTCCTTCCCTTCCCTTCCCTTCCCTTCCTTCCCTTCCCTTCCCTTCCCTTCCCTTCCCTTCCCTTCCCCTTCCCTCCCTCTCCCTCTCCCCTTCCCTTCCCTTCCTTTTCCTTATCTTTCCATGTTTTGTCATGCCTTGACATGCATTACCTTGCCTTGCCTTGTCTTGCCTTGTTTTGCATTGTCTTGCCTTGTTTTGCTTGTCTTTCCTTTCCTTTCCTTTCCTTTCCTTTCCTTTCCTTTCCTTTCCTTTCCTTTCCTTTCCTTTCCTTTCCTTTCCTTTCCTTTCCCTTTCTTTCCTTTCTTTGCCGTGCCTTGCCTTGCCTTGCCTCTCCTTTCTTTGCCGTGCCTTGCCTTGCCTTGCCTCTCCTTGCCTTTCTTTGCCTTGCCTTGCCTTCCCTTGCCTCTCCTTTCCTTTTCTTTCCTTACCTTGCCTTGCCTTGCCTTGCCTTATTTGTCTTTCCTTACCTTGCCTTGCCTTTCCTTCCCTTGCTTTCCCCTGCCTTTCCTTTTCTTTGCCTTGCATTTTTTTCATGACTCTTTTCTTTTCCTTTCCTTTCCTTGACTTGACTTTCCTTGCCTCGCCTCGTCTCGCCTTGCCTCGCCTCGCCTTGCCTCGCCTCGCCTCGCCTTTCCTTTACTTCCCATTCCTTTCCTTTCCTTGCCTTGCCTTTCCTTGCCTCGCCTCGCCTCGCCTTGCCCTCGTCTTGCCTCGCCTCGCCTCGCCTTTCCTTTCCTTCCCATTCCTTGCCTTGCCTTGCCTTGCCTTGCCTTGCCTCGCCTCGCCTCGCCTTGCCTTGCCTTGCCTCGCCTTCAATTACCTTGCCTTGCCTTCACTTACCTTGCCTTGTCTTCCATTGCCTTCACTTGTCTTGCCTTGTCTCAGCTTGCCTCGCCTTGCCTTGCCTTTCCGTGTCTTGCCTTGCCTTGCCTTGCATTGCCTTGCCATGCCTTGCCTTATTTGTCTTTCCTTACCTTGCCTTGCCTTGCCTTGCCTTGCCTTGTCTTGCCTTGCCCTCCTTTCTCTTGCCTTGCCTTTCCTTGCCTTGCTTTGCCCTGCCTTTCCTTTTCATTGCCTTGCTTTTTTTTTTCATGACTCTTTTCCTTGCATTCCCTTTCCTTTCCTTTCCTTTCCTTTCCTTTCCTTTCCTTTCCTTTCCTTTCCTTTCCTTTCTTGGCCTGGCCTGGCCTGGTCTTGCCTTGCCTTGCCTCTCCTTCCCTTTTTTTGCCTTTTCTTGCCTTGCCTTTTCTTGCCTTGCCTTGCCTTTCTTTGCCTTGTTTGGCCTTTCCTTGCCTTGCCTTGCCTTGCCTTGCCTTGCTTGCCTGGCCTTGCCTTGCCTTTTCTTGCTTTGTCTTGTCTTGTCTTGACTTTTCCTGCCTTGTCTTTTCTTGCCTTGCCTTGCCTTGCATTGTCTTCCCTTGCTTGCCTTCATTTGCCTTCACTTGCCTTCACTTGCCTTGCCTTGCCTTCCATTGCCTTCACTTTCCTTGCCTTGCCTCGGCTTGCCGCGCCTTGCCTCGACTTGCCTCGTCTTCCCTTGCATTGCCTTGCCTTACCTTGACTTGCCATCCTTTCTCTTGTCTTGCCTTTCCTTGCCTTGCTTTGCCCTGCTTTTCCTTTTCTTTGCCTTGCTTTTTTTTTCATGACTCTTTGCCTTACCTCGCCTTGCCTTGACTTGCCTTGCCTTGCCTTGCCTTTTTTTACCTTGCCTTGCCTTGCCTTTTCTTGCCTTTTCTTGCCTTTTCTTGCCTTGTCTTTTCTTGCCTTGCCTTGCCTTTCCTTTCCTTTCCTTGCC